>NC_053023.1:160750485-161050485 GCF_003073215.2 Triticum urartu | reverse complement strand
TGAGAGCATGGGTTGGACTCTTGGGGATCAATTAGGGGAGGTGCTTGTGGTGTCACACCGCAACCATGTCATTGTTGAAAAATTCTTGCGGGTGCGGGTGGAAGTTTTATTGCATGAACCTCTAAAGAGTACAATCGAGTTTACTCCTTTGGGTAGTTCAAAGATAGTCAAATATGATGTAAGATATGAAAAATTACCTTTGTACTACGAGTGTTGTGGGATTGTAGGTCATACATCCGATAGATTTTGTAACATCCCAAGTGATAAAAGAGTAGCTAGCTATCCTAAAAATCTTAGCGTAGAAGCCTACTGGAAAGGCCAAGGTGCAAGTAAAAGAGCTCTTATGTTTGGGAGCTCATCGCGTGGTGAGAAGGCCTCGATCACCGGCATCGACATCAACAAAGCTGCGAAGACGATGGACGTCGTCAAGGTGGCCTCGGCGGTGAGCGCTCTCACGGTCTCCGAAAAGGAGGCTGTTAATCCCGCAAAATCGGCAGCCATGGCCGTCTTCATGCTAGGCCAGGAGGGCCGGGATGCTGGGGCTCCCTCATCGGTGCTCTTAGATGTTGCTACTAGTCAGGTGAACCAGGCAAGGGCGCCCTCTGCTCCAGCCAACCTTGGCCAGGAGGGCCAGGGGCTGGCAATGCACATGGCTTTGCATGGCCAGGAGGGCCATGCAACAAAGCGGATGCACAGTACCAATGCCCCACGGGTGAATGCTGTTGCTGCTGCTGCTGGGAATCACTATGTTGTACAGAAGAATCAAGAGAAGACCTTGGTCGGCTGGCCCAAATTTTATTCTGCAGGTGCTCGGCCACTAGTGAACAACCCATCATAGCGGCTGAGTTTTAGAAAGAGCAGCTGTTGTTCCAGCCAGGCGTCCCGGAAGCTCTTTCGGGAGCTGTGGCAACCCGCCTTGCTACCTCATCCAAGGCGGACCAATCAGCTGATATTTGATTTACTTTCAATGCTGCAAAAACTAGTATGCAGGGTCACCAAAAGAGCAAGGGAAAAAAAGAAAAGAGTGTAGGAGTGGCCGTGGGAGCTGAGGAGGCCCGCAAAAAAAACCATAGGGAAAAAAGGAGACACGCAGTAGACAAACGTCGTACGAGTAGTGATATAGAATTCTCTTTTGAGAAACATATGGATAGTTATGAGCACATACTATATGGCGATATGGATGTAACAGACGTTTCCTCCAAGCGTGTGTGTACGGGTAGGGTGGAGACAGTTAAGAATGCGGAGGGTGTGATCACATATGTAGCGAAGGAGACAGATGAGAAGGAGGAGGACTTTGAGCAGAAGGAGAGGGAATCAGTTGGGGAAGAAAAGGAAAATGTTGGCGCTTCGGCGGCCTCAGAGGAGGAGGACCGCCGAGCCAAATGAAAATCATAAGTTGGACTTGCCGCGGTATCCTCTCCTCCACGACAGTTCGTGAGCTCTTGGATCTACAAGAGCGAACCAAGGCAGAGTTAATTTTTCTTTCTGAATCTCATTTGAATAAATGTAAAGCTGATGAGCTATGTCGTGTTTTAAATTTTGATTCGATGTTTGTAGTGGAGAGTGATGGTCGGGCCGGTTGCCTCCTTTTGTTTTATCATAAGATGAATAAAGTCGTTTTGAACTATGTGTTGAATAATTTTATTGATGTGCTTTTTATCAGTGAGAATGTAGTACAATGGCGATTTATAGGTTTCTATGGACATCCAAGTTGGAGTAAGCGTACACGTTCTTGGGATGATATTCGCAATTTGCACCAGAAGGGCAACCACCCATGGGTGACTTTGGGAGATTTTAAAGAGATTTTACTTTCTTCAGAAAAGGAAGGGGGTAATGCGAGGCCTAATGCTATGATGAGGGACTTTCGTAATTGTTTGGGAGAATGAGGTCTGGAAGACATGGGCTGTATTGGTGATCTGTTTACTTGGAGGAGAGGCGAAATTAGGGAAATACTTGATCGCGGGGTCTGTAATGTGGAGTGGGCAAACAAATTTCCTCGGGCTGCAATTGTAAATGAAGAACATATACACTCTGATCATCGGCCTCTCATCCTCGATACGGAATATTACGACAGAAATATTTTTGAACAACCAAAGAGACGAATAAAACAGTTTGAAGCTCGATGGTTGAAAGAAGAGACAATTGGGGAAATAGTACGTACAGCCTGGGATAAAGCAAAGATGTTAGGTATTGGACCGTCCGTCGCTGATCGTACATGGAAAAGAGGACCGATCAACATGGAGTCTCAAGTGCGACAGAAGGAGATTCTAGTCCTTGTCGAAAATCTACTAGAGCAAGAGGAGATCTACTGGGTACAACGGGGTCGTGCAAACTGGCTATTACATGGCGATCGTAATACCTCCCTTTTTCACAATGCAGCAACGGCTAGAAAAAAGAGAAATCAGATAAAAAAATTGCTTGGTGAAAACGGTGTCTAGGTGCAAGATAAGGAGATGAAGAACCATATTATGGGATACTTCTCAAGACTCTTCACCTCGGAAGTTAATCAACCTGACCTGAGGGTCCTATCTCTTGTCAAAAGGAAAGTAACAGATAAATGAATAATGCTCTTCTAGCCCCTTACACGGCCGAGGAGGTTCAGAAGGCCCTTTTCGATATTGGAGATTTAAAAGCACCGGGTCCGGATGGGTTACATGCTATTTTTTATAAAAGATTTTGGCCCATATTAGGGGATGACCTAATAGAAGAGGTACTCCGGGCGGTGAATACTTGTACTATTTGTGATGGTTGGAATGAGACTACAATTGTAATGATCCGAAAGATTAATTCTCCCGAAAAGGTAACTCAATTTCGACCAATTAGTCTGTGTAATGTCATGTATAAGGTAATCTCAAAAATGATCGCAGCCCGTTTGAAGATAATCCTTTCAAACATTATCAGCACAACTCAGAGTGCGTTTGTGCCAGGACGAATGATTACAGATAATATATTAGTGGCATATGAATGCTTCCATACTATTAACAAAAAAAGGAATGGTAAAGAGGGTCTGTGTGCTATTAAACTGGATATGCACAAAGCTTATGCCCGAGTAGAGTGGCCTTTTCTCAAGGCGATTATGCTCGGATTGGGATTTCAAGAAAACTAGGTAAACTTGATTATGCAATGTGTAACCTCAGTGGAGTACTGGGCCCGGTTTAATATAGAAGAAACTAAGAGTTTTAAACCTACTAAAGGATTAAGGCAGGGAGACCCTCTATCTCCATACTTATTCTTATTATGTACAGAGGGGCTGACCGCTCTATTAGCGAATGCAGTGGAGAATGAGAACATCTCAGGAATAAAGGTTAGCATGGATGCACCACCGATTTCAAACCTTCTCTTTGCAAATGATTTGCTGATCCTTATGAAAGCAAATGTTATGAATGCAGAGGCGTTGAAATCAGTTTTAAACTCCTATTGTGCGGCCTCGGGGCAGATGGTGGGTGTTGAGAAGTCTAGTATATTCTTCAGTCCCAATACCAAGGTAGAAGACAAGGCGCAAATCTGTACAATTTTGAATATTATGACTGAAGCACTTAACGATAAGTATTTGGGTTTGCCTGCAAATGTGGGTATGGACAAAAGTGATTGTTTCCAATTCCTTATTGATAGAATTGTTATTAAAATCAGTGGATGGAAAGAAAAATTGCTATCGACGGGTGGGAAGGAAATTTTGCTCAAATCTGTTGTACAAGCTATCCTAGCTTATGCCATGTCCATCTTTAAAATTCCTAAAAAAAACTTGTAAGGGAATCATTGACGCGATGTCACAATTTTGGTGGGGTGACGAGGACAACCAGAAGAGAATGCATTGGATGGCGTGGTGGAAGATGTGCGTCCCAAAAGACCAAGGAGGTATGGGGTTCCGAGTTATCCACTGTTTTAATCTGGCATTGTTAGCCAAACAAGCATGGCGTCTACTTGATAATTCTGGGTCTTTATGAGCTAGGATTTTGGGACCTAAATATTTTCCGGATGGTGATTTAATGAGTGAAAATCTAAAAAAGGGCCGCTCTTTTACTTGGCAAAGTATCATGGCGGGAGTGAACTGTCTGAAAAATGGTTATATCTGGCGAGTTGGAAATGGACATAATATTGATATACGGAGAGATGCATGGATTCCTAACTGTGCGAATAGGAAAATTATTACTCATAGAAGGGGACAAATACTATCAAAAGTGTGTGATCTTATTGACCCAGTCACGAATTCTTGGGATGAAGATTTGGTGAGACAAACGTTATGGCCAATTGATGCTCAAAGGGTATTAGCAATTCCACTTCCCATGGGTAATATGCCTGACTTCATTGCTTGGAGCCATACAAAAAATGATAAGTTCACTGTTCGGTCAGCTTATTTGGAAGAATGAAACCAACAACATGGAAAAAATTAGAACACGCAAACGGAATGGGTAGAACCAATGTCAACCCTATATGGGGTAAGATTTGGAGACTATCCTGCCTAGCAAAAATTAAAATTTTCATATGGCGTACACTGCGTGGTACCCTCCCATACCGAGTTGCACTTGCTAACAGACATATAAAAGTTTCACCCATTTACCCTTCATGCTCAAATGGACCGGAGGATACAAAACACGTCTTGTTTCAGTGTTAGAAGGCAAAAGAAGTTTGGGGAAAATTAGGTCTACAAGAGATGATCCATAAAGCCTGTATTGTTGACCGCGCGGGAGAGGCGGTGCTAGAATTCTTACTCCTTATGAAAGATCAGGAATTAAACATTAAGGGCATCTAGAATGCACATGAGTTAATAGCTATTACAGCTTGGTATCTATGGTGGGATAGATGTCAATTGGTCCATGAAGGAAAGTTACAGGATGCAAATCAAACTTCGATGGGGGCTCGTGCTATAACGACAAACTATGTCAGTGCATACTCCCCTAAGGCAACTCATAAAATAGGGGGATGGAGTATCCCTCCTAGGGGATTTGTGAAGCTGAATGTTGATGCCGCTTTCGATCATGATCTCCTTCAAGGTACAACTGGTGCGGTCTTGAGAGATGATAAGGGAAGGTTCATCGTTGGAGGAAACTGGAGGATTGATTGGTGTGATAATGTATTAACAGCTGAAGTTCTGGCTCTTAAATTTGGTTTATTCCTAGCACAGAAGGCGGGCTGCAATCGCCTTGTTGTAAACTCAGATAACATGGAAGTGATCGACATAATGAAAAATGTAGGACACTCGGCGGGAGCGGCAACTGCAGTTTTTGATGATTGTTACTTTTTGGCTTGTGATTTTCCTAGAGTTAAATTTGAACACTATAATAGGGAAGCAAATAGAGTGGCCCATGAAATAGCTAGGTTAGCAATTTTTTTGCCACTAGGGATTGGTTTGAGGAGCCGATGAAGGATATTGTACCTCTTCTTATGGATGATGTAACAATTATTTCTAATTAATAAAGTTCAAGTTTTATTTAAAAAAACCACATGCGGGGGGCTTGTTTCAAGCCATAGAGGGACTTACGCAGGAGACAAACGTGATCGAGATGAGAAGAATCAATAAATCTAGCTGGTTGGGAGCAGTACACCGTCTCCTTGAGGTCGCCATGGAGGAAGGCGTTTTTGACATCCAATTGGTGAATGGGCCAGGAGCTGGAGGTGGCAAGAGACAACACAACGCGAATGCTAGCTCGCTTGACCATTGGGCTAAATGTTTCATCATTGTCAATGCCCTCTTGTTGAGTGAAGCCACGGACAACCCAACGAGCTTTGTACCATGCCAAGGAGCCATCCGAATGAAACTTGTGCCGGTAGATCCACTTCCCCGTGACAATGTTCACACCTGCAGGCTTAGGCACCAAAGACCAAGTAGAATTGTTGATTAAAGCATTAAATTCCTCTTGCATTGCATGGCGCCAATTGGGGTCTCGGAGAGCAGATTGTAGGTGGGAGGTACGGGAGAAATGGCTGGTGTGGAGGAGTCAGCGAGAAAAAGCTTTTTAGGCATACAGTAACCATGTTTGGCCCTGGTGATCATCTTGTGGGAGTTACCTGGGGGCTCGGTGGGTTGTGCATGGCGAGGGAGACGTGGCGAAGGAGTACTGGCCGTGCATGCCTCGGAGGCCGAGGCAGATTCGGTGGGGCCTGGGGCTGATGGCGCAGAGGGAGCGGGCACGGAGTCCGCGGAGGCAGGGCCAGCAGAGCCGACAGGCGCGGAAGGCGAGGTGGATCGCGCTAGAGGGGTGTGGGTGGAGGCAGGCACGGGGAACGAGGGCAGGGTGCCACGGGATCCGGGCGAGGTGGTGCGCGAGACCGGTCGGGAGGAGTGGTGGGACCGAGCGGTGAGTGGAGGCCTGCGGGGGGGGGGGGGGGGTGCGGGGAGCGATGCGGGCGGGCATAGGTGGGTGGCGGGGCCAGTATGAGGTGGGCACTAGATCCGAGGAGGATTCGGCTGGGATGGTTGGGCGCACGGGATCAGGTGTAGCTGGGGGACTTTGTGGCCATGCAGAGGGTGGTACGGAGGGAAAGGAGGTTTCGTCAAAAATGACGTGGCGAGAAACAATGACGCGACGAGTAGCTAGATCAAAAATCTATATCTCTTATGCTCGAGAGGGTAACCCAAGAAGATGCAGCATGTGGAGCGAGGGGAGAGTTTATGTGGCATGGTGGCGGATGTGTTGGGAAAACATAGACAACCCAATACGCGAAGATGGTCATATGTGGGATGAACACCTTGGAGAAGAAAGAAGGGTGTGTGATCCACAATGGCACGAGAAGGGCGGCGGTTGAGAAGATATGTGGCTGTGTGTAGTGCTTCCACCCAAAAGGGGGAGTGAGGTTGGCTTGGAGAAGAAGAGTGCGGATGATGTCATTGGTGGTGCGGATGAGACATTCTGCCTTGACATTTTGGGGAGAGGTGTGAGGGCAAGAGAAGCGATAGACGACACCGTTGGAGGAGAAGAAGGAGCAGAGGGATGATTTGATGAATTCGCCACCATTATCACATTGCATAGCCTTAATGATAACATTGTACTGTGTGTGGACAAAGGTAAAGAACCGCTGTAGGATAGTAGAGGTGTTGGATTTTTGGCGCATGGGAAAGGTCCAAGAGTAGCGTGTGAAATCATCAAGCACAACTAAATAATATTGAAAACCGGAGAAGCTTACAGCGGGTGACGTCCACAAGTCACTATGAATCAAATCGAACGGTGCAAATGTTTTGCTAAAGGAGGATGAAAAGGGAAGGCGCGGTTGACGGCCTAACTGACAAGCATTACACGGAGAGTGTGCTGCATTCATTGTTGAGGAAATCGTTAACTGGTAGCTGCTCGGTCGGCTGGTGAGTAGGGGATTAATAGGCTAATCAGCAAGTTAATCAGCCATTTAATCAATTAATCGGATGATTTATCGGGTAATCAGCTACTCGGGGACCCTATGAGTAGGGATTAATCGGCAAGTTAACTGGTTAATCGGATGAATTCTTGAACAAGGGCTGCATTATTACAAGAGTTGAGAAAATCCTTCGCTAATGTGGACAGAGAGTGTGCGCCGGGGTGCCCAAGCCGGCGATGCCACAAGTCCGGCGTGGAGATGGTGAGGGCGGCTGGTGGAGCGCTGTTATTGCCAAGAAAGGGATAGAGGTCGCCGTTGCTAGATCAGGAGCACCTTCCGAGTGCGAAGATCCTTCACAAGAAAACCACAAGGGTAAAATTCAATGGAACAAGAGTTTTCTTTAGTAAAACGACGAACATAAATAAGACTAGTGACGATGTTGGGAGAGACAAGCACGTCGGTGAGACGAAAGTCATAGGGGGAGAGTGGTGGATCTGGTGGCTGTGACGGGGATATGATGCCCATTGCCGACAAGAATGGAAGAGCGAACATGCTTTAAAGAACCGCAATATATACACACACATAGAGGAACATCGATCGTTGCACATGCATGTGAGAGATAAAGAATGCCCGATATGATGGAGAGGGGGAGGTGTGTGTGTGTGTGTGCATGCATGAGAGACCGACCAGAACAAAAATATTGCATGCGTGTGATGGATAATGCCGACTAGTACTGTGTGTGCATGCATACTTGGTATTACCTGGATTGCCTGTCACGTGGGAGGAAGCACCACTGTCAAGGTACCACTCGGGCGTGGGGTTGGAGGGGAAGCTGCCATTGCTGTACGCGGCGTTGAGCATCACAACATGTTCCCAAGATGGCTGCTGGGCGGAGTTGTAGGTTGGTGGTGGTAGAGGACCGTGCTGGTACACGGGATATGCCTGCGCATGGGAGCCGGGACGCGGCCCGAGCACGCTGGCGGCATTGGGGGGAACCCAGCCGGAACGCGGGGGCGGCAACGCCATGCCATAGGGGGCGAAGTAGCCGGTGAAGGGCGCTGCAGGAGGGGGCGGATTGCACCCGGAGTTGTCGCCACGGCCACGGCCACCGCGGTCACCACGACCACGACCAGCTGGTGGAGTGGGCGGATGAGGAGCGCCGCGGCCACCACGGTCACCACCGTCACGGTCGTTGGAGCGGTCGGAGGGGCGATCACCCCGATTGGTGGCGGCGCGGACGCCCGTGCTGGAACTGGCACTAGCAGATCCACCACCGGACAGAGCGAAGGCCGAGGCGCTTTCCTCGGCCGCGCGCTGTTCTTGGGACTCTTCGGCAAGGATGACCCGGGAGAGAACGGTGTCAAAGGGGAGGCCCTAATCGCCGAGGATGACGCGGATGGTGTCGAGCCGCTTGTCGAGGCCATGTAGAAATTGGGTGGTGAGATCCACCTCAGTGACGGCGTGATTGATGTTAGCCAAGCCATCACTGAGGAGCTTGATGCGGCGCACGTATTCGGAAACCAAGAGATCGCCTTGTTTGAGGTTGCGGTACTAGCGATTGAGAATCATGTAGCGTGCGGCGCGATTGGCGAGGAAGAAATCCTTGATCTTGTGCCAAAGAGCGAAGGTGGTGGCGGCGCCAACGACATGGTCACACATCGTATCAGAGAGGGTGGCGTAGATCCACAGGACGACATGGGTGTCGAGCTTGAGGTACGCGGAAGTGGCATTGGGAGGGGGCGGGTGCTCGATGAGGTAGGACATGCCGTAGCGAACAAGGACCATGAGAAAGAAATTCTTCCATTTGTGGTAATTGTGATCAGCGGGGTTAAGAAGGAATTTGATCTGATTGGTGATGTGGTCGTTGTAGATCGACAGACGTGGCGCAGGGACAGTGGGGGGAGCGAGGGCGCCGGAGTTAAAGAGGGGGGCAAACTGCGAGCCCGAGGCGCCGGAGGAGCCACTGAGAAGGGAGGGGGTGGTGCCGAAGACGAACGGCAGAGTGGAGGCAGCGGAGGAGGAGGAGTTGGTGACCACAGCAGGCGCCGTGGGGGAGGAGAAGGAGCCCGGCGAAGTGGCGGACACTACAAAAAAAATACACTTCCGTGATGATACGTGTTTGTCACAGTAGGTCGCGTTTTTTGTCATGCATGTACATCCATGACGATTTTCTGACAGAATCAATATAGTCATACCTGTGCTGTCGTAGAAGTGTTCCATGACATTACCAAAATTATCATCACGGAAGTGTGCACTTCCATGACGATAAATCGTGCGTCACAGAAGTGCTTTCGTCAAGGGTGATCGACACATGGCATCCACCGTAACGGAACGCCGTTAAGCTATCGGGTCGGGTTTTGGATCCGATAACCCATTAACAGCCCCGACCAATGGGGATTTTCCACGTGTAAAATCATCACTGGCTGGAGGAAACACATGTCGGCTCATCGTTGGGACAGATGTCATCCACTCATTGGACAGAAGGCGCCTATGATACGTCGACACGTGGCACGGCCCAACAGAGGCCCATTCCTGTGAAAAGGCCGGCCCGTTGGCTTGGTCAAAAGGTGGCGGGCCGACCCATGGAAAGCCTGTTAATGGCCTGTTCGCATATAGCCCATTTACAGCCCGCTACCAAGGCCAGTGTCGGTGTCAAAATCGGCGGATCTCGGGTAGGGGGTCCCAAACTGTGCGTCTAGGCCGGATGGTAACAGGAGGCAAGGGACACGAAGTTTTACCCAGGTTTGGGCCCTCTTGATGGAGGTAAAACCCTACGTCCTGCTTGATTAATATTGATGATATGGGTAGTACAAGAGTAGATCTACCACGAGATCAGAGAGGCTAAACCCTAGAAGCTAGCCTATGGTATGATTGTTGTGTATGAATGTGTTGTCCTACGGACTAAAACCCTCCGGTTTATATAGACACCGGATAGGGTTAGGGTTACATAGAGTCAGTTACAATGGTAGGAGATCTACATATCCGTATCGCCAAGCTTGCCTTCCACGCCAAGGAAAGTCCCTTCTGGACACGGGACGAAGTCTTCAATCTTGTATCTTCATATTCCAGGAGTTCGGCTGAAGGTATAGTCCGGCCATCCGGACACTCCCTAATCCAGGACTCCCTCAGTAGCCCCTGAACCAGGCTTCACTGACGACGAGTCCGGCGCGCAGATTGTCTTCGGCATTGCAAGGCGGGTTCCTCCTCCAAGTACTTCATAGAAGATTTTGAACACAAAGATAGTGTCCGGCTCTGCAAAATAAGTTTCCACATATTGCCATAGAGAGAATAATATTTACACAAATCTAATCTGCTGACGTATTCTGTAGTGTGACATCACACCATGGCCAAGCCTTTATTCGAATCGTTTTACTGTCCCATCTCAGCGTGTTATGCGAGGTGGTTTCCTTGGCACGTCTTGTTAAAGCAGAGATCGTGTCCCCTTATTCCGGGATTCTCATCAATACGGGCATGGGTAACCCAACCGCGCCTTTGATTACGGCGCTTGGGAGATAAGCGAGTTTTACCAGGCTGGTGGGGACGCATAGTCGCATCCACCCATATAAGGGGATAAGGATCCAACTTTTCACCTACGCCTTCTTCCGCCTTTGCCTATCCATTTTCGCGCACTCGAGCTCCAGCGCCCAAGTCCGCACTCCCCACCTCAACCTTCTCCAGCCATGTCCGGAGCGGGAGGCAAGTGGATGGTCTCCTCCGTTATGGAGGGACACATCAAAAGACTAAGGAAGGCCGGATACTTGTCCAACGACATTGCGCACCGGCTTCCCGAAGAGGGGCAGCTCATCCCTACCCCTAGGCCCCATGAGAGGGTGGTGTTCCTCCCCCATTTCCTCCGCGTACTGGGTTTCCCTCTCCACCCATTTGTCCGGGGGCTCATGTTCTACTATGGCCTGGATTTCCACGATCTGGCCCCGAACTTTGTCCTCAACATCTCGGCGTTTATTGTCGTGTGCAAGGCCTTCCTCCGCATCCGCCCCCATTTCGGCCTATGGCTCAAGACTTTTAATGTCAAGCCGAAGGTGGTGCGCGGCAACCAGGCGGCGTGCGAAGGCGCCATGGTGGGCAAGATGCCCAACATCTTATGGCTCGAGGGCTCCTTTGTGGAGACCCTGAAGGGGTGGCAATCAGGGTGGTTTTACATCACCGAGCCGCGCGACCCTAAGTGGGTCGCAGCCCCCGAGTTCCGATCTGGACCCCCAATGCGGCTCACGTCCTGGAAAGAGACGGGCCTGTCATGGGGTAAAAAAGGAGAGCTGACCGGACTCCAAACATGCGTCCAAACCCTGGTGGACAAGCAGCTCAAGCTTGTCAACGTAGTCCAGGTTATGCTCATCCGCCGGATCCTCCCGTGTCAACAACGGGCTTTCAACCTGTGGGAGTTCGACCCGGCGTGGCACCGAACTCTAAGCAGGCTCTTCGACACGATGTACGAAGATGCCTGGTAGGTGCTTTTCAAAGGCGTCGAGGCCCCCGCATCCGCTACCGAGGATCGCGGATTCAGCATGCAACATCATGCTCGTGCGGTAAGCTATTTTTACCTTCTACAGGGTATCAGTTTTTTTATAGATTGACTCCATGCGGGATCTAAGCTCCCTTACCTTTGACAGGATTGGCAGGAGACGTCCAGACAGATCAACTGTCCGGCTCCTTTGCCCGAAGGCCCAGCGGACGCTCGTTTGGCGAAGCTGCTAGTTCCGGCACCCTATGTGGTGCCGGAGAAGAAGGCCAAGAAGAAGGCCGTGGGGACTCGAAAGAGTGCCCGACGCCAGGAGGTGTCGGATCCATCATCCGACGGCTCCAAGACGCACTCCTCCCACGAAGACGAGGAGGAGGAAGAAGAGACCTCTCCCCCCCGGCGGGGGAAGGGAAGAAAAGGAAGGCCGCCCCAACTGGGGAGGCCGAAGGGTCCAAGAAGGGGAAAACCCTTCCTCCGGACTACTCCACCGACGCCGACGACGACGAAGAGGAGTGGCCGCACAGGGCCAAGCCCCTGGCAAAATCGTAAGTATCCGGATACCAGAGTAATTCATAGTATTCCTTTATTGCACATCTTTCCCTTATGTCGAATACGAATATGCAGCCCACCAAAAGACCGGCTCGACGCGTCGTTGAGCGGTTCACTGGACTCGTCGGACGTGAATTCGCTTCCGACAGCTTCCTCCCCCTTCCCTACGGACGACGCCGAAGTGTTGTCTCAACAGGTTCCAAGCCAGGAGGAGGTGGTCCTGGAGGCGCCGCAAGGCGACCTCCCAGACTCCAGGGGTGAAGGGGATAAAATCTCCCAGGGCTCCAAGTCCGGCTCCAGGCCGGACACCGCTCCGGAACCTTCAAAGGTTCCAGAGTCCGGCGGGCGACCTCCTTCCGAGAGGAGCGAGCCCTCCGTGCCGGTGACCCCCGTCCAACCGGAGGCGCCGGACAATCTGTTGGAGGCGCTCCAAGGTGCCTCCATCGACGAGGAGCACCGCACCATTATGAGTGCGGTGGTCTAGAAGGTTCAGTCCGCCAAGAGCGGACTGACTGAAGCTTGTGCTAGCCTTTTAACAGGCTTTGAGGTAAGTAAAGAATGTGTAAATAATATTACCGCATAGATAGTAGCCCCTGATACTCTGTTTGGCATTCGGGAAGAAAAGCCGAATAGAGGATCAAATGAAATTCACAGGAGTCTAACAAAAAAGAGTCAATATGCATATGCAGGCTTCCCTGCTGGCGTCAACCGCACAGACTGCGGAAGTGGACATGCTAAAGCAGAACCTCGAGCAGTCCGAGCAAGAGCTCGGGCGTGTCAAGAAGCAGCTCGAGGACAAGGAAGGTAAGAAATACCTTGTTTAAATATATATAAAAAGGTGCAATTGCAAAAAATGACAGGATTATCGTGGCTATTGTAGGGGCCACGTCTGAGGTGGCGACCCTTAAGCAAGCGCTGCTCGAGGCCGAGAAGACGGCGGCCACGGAGCGCACCAAGCGGGAGAAGTATGAGGCCGAGGTTGGCAAGATGCGGCAAGAGCTCCAGGCTCTCATGGAAAAACATGAGAGTTTGGAGCTTGACTCAAATACGCGAGCGTCCGAGCTCGCGGTGGCTATTGAAAATGCCAAGTCTGCCAAGGCCGAATCCTAGAAGGCCCTCCAGGAGTTGGATGAGGTGAAGAAGATAGCGGCGGGTAAGGCATTCTTTATGCAAAGCAAACACATAAACGTAAGTTACTTGTTACTTACCCGAATCCGGAGCTCTCCAAGAACGTTCGCGGATCTTCCCCGTAGCGTGTCCGATGTCGCCGCATTCTATTGGGCCGAGGAGGGCCGCTCGACAGAGAAGGTGTTCTGGTCTCAGTATGCTGAGGCTGGACACCCCGTGCCCCTGAGCGACCAGCTGAAGCAACTGGTCGAGCTCCACAAGGCGGCCCAACAGGCCATGAAGGGCCTCATAGTTCGGCTGTGGCCTGGAGAGGCTCAGCCTGGGAGCTATTTCGGGCTGGTGCGGCGGCTGGTGGAGGCCTGTCCAAGGCTCGAAGTCATCAAGCGCTCCGTCTGCATTGAAGGTGCCCGTAGGGCCCTTGCCCGTGCTAAGGTGCACTGGGGCAAGCTGGATGCTGAGAAGCTTGTGAAGGACGGGCCACCGCCGGGGAAAGAGCATTGCAAGCCCGAGAATTATTATAAGGATGTTCTGAAGGGTGCCTGCCTTGTGGCGGATGAATGTTCCAGAGATGTAATTTTTGAGTAAAACTCGCTCGTTTTGTCCTGTGTGCTGAAAACTTGTTCATATGCGCTAAGCAATGCTGTTGGAATTTAAAATATTACCTTCTGTGCGGCTGTTTATCAATTATGAGAGATGGCGAGTCGTCGGCTTCTACCCTTGTGCCGCTAGTGCTGGGGTGTTCGGGGATAAACCTGAGCGCTCTTTTTCCCATGTTTGGGTCCTTCGAGGGAGGCGCTCAGCACAACGAACAAGGCAATCGGACTATAATGCGTGAACACTCTCACTTAGCCATAGAATTCTATAATTTTAAATTTCGGCGAAGCCCCTGGTATTCGGAAGACCGAGTTCGGGGCGCTATCTACGCCTTGGCCGGACAGAGACGACTCCTCACTCTAAGCGGCATATGTCTTTAGGGACTCGAAAAACCTCTCGAACAGCGACCAGCTCTCGCTTCATCATGACAGTCAGTTTTAGCTTTCTCTACTGAGGTGCTCGACCCAGTTCAACTGGGGCACAATCGCAGTAGTTCTCCTAGTGCTACCTTAGCCGATATAGCGGAACATAAGGCACCAAAACATAGGAGCCCGGCAAACCCAACATTTGACCAAAGACATGATTCGGAGCCGATGCATATAATGCTATAAGTTCGGGGTGCCGCACTTGTTAAATGTTCGGACTTCTCACACCATATTGAGGGGTACTAAAGCCCCTGGCGTATTTTGGCCGTACCAGTGTGTACGGGTGCAACATGTCATTTTAAGAACATATATTTGTAAAAAAGAGTAACGCAAAAATAGACAAAAGCTATGCATTGTTTATTAAAAAGGGGTACGATCAAAGCAAGATGATACAAATAATGCTATAAGCAAAAGGTTGGACTATTTAACATGTCCGTTCCAGGGGCAGGCTACGGAATGGTATGCGAGACAGCTATACTGCTCGTGATAGAGACCACCTGGGAGTTCCGTAATGCGGCATGGCTTGTCTGCTTCCCTGGTTCTTGCATCATTGGTGCGGCAATTGAACTGCCGAACAGGCCTTCCGAAGAATGGAGTCCTAAAAGTAAGATAAAATTAAAAAATTGGCAGCCCCTAGTGCGGTTTAAGCCGTGTTTCGGGCGTGCCGTGGTGGTGCCCCTCCCCCTGTACCCATGGTATTTCTAGAGTGTAGTTATGTACGCGAAGCACTGGTGTTGCATTTTTGCGAGGGCTGGGGTTGGGGACGCATTGCTACGCCTGCTCGGAACGTGCCAGGCGGTCTTGTTGTAGGTTACTCCGAGCGCGCTTGACGGTGTCTGGACGTTTAATGACCGGACTGGAGAATTGCCTGGAGAGGCTGCTTTGTGCTTCCGCTGCAAGGGCCGCCATGTGCTCCTCCGTTCGGAGGGAGCGTTCGGTGTTTCCATTGACCATGATTACTCCTCGAGGGCCTGGCATCTTGAGCTTAAGGTATGCGTAGTGCGGTACCGCATTGAACTTGGCAAATGCGGTTCGCCCAAGCAGTGCGTGATAGCCACTGCGGAATGGGACTATGTCGAAGATTAACTCCTCGCTTCGGAAATTATCCGGAGATCCCAAGACCACTTCAGTGTGACTGAGCCTGTACAGTTGGCCTCTACACCTGGTATTACGCCTCTAAAGGTCATTTTGGTGGGCTTAATCCTTGAGGGATCTATGCCCATTTTCCGCACTGTATCCGGGTAAAGCAGGTTCAGGCTGCTGCCGCCGTCCATAAGGACTCTAATGAGATGAAATCCGTCAATAATTGGGTCTAAAACCAATGCGGTGAATCCTCCATGACGGGTGCTAGTGGGATGGTGTCAGGACCCCGATTCTAAGTCACATCGATCTAGCCGGTAACACCTCATATCACTTTGCGGCCTCACGCACGGTATTCCCACGGGTGTCGCCTTACCATGGCCCAGGACCGTTTGTGCCTTTTGGCTCACGTATATGATAGTGTTGCTAGCATCCATATGACAGAGAACCCGGGCTGACATGGCTAGTCGTGAACCCAAAGCGGCACTAACCTATGGGGACAGGCATACATGAATCACATCGAGCATGTCGGTCAGCGGCGTGTGAATCCGGGCTGTAGCACTGGGCTAATAGGACTCCGGGAACCCGGGCTGTAGCAGGCTAGGCAGGACTCCGGATGTCACCGCGTGACATTTCCCCGAAGGGACAGACACATGAACGAAGTGAAACACATGCCGGCCAGTCAAGTGTCCTGAGCAGTAGTGCTGGGCTAACAGGACTCCGGTGAACCGGGCTGTAGCGGAATACTATGGCTCATGGAAGCACTAGACTACATTTCCCCATAAGAGAGGCTGCCAAGGATAAACAACTAGATTGTCGGATCCCACACATACCAAGCATTTCAATCATACACACAATATGCTCGATATGTGTAAATACAACATGGCATCACAACATAACTCTACAACTCAAGTATTATTCATTAGGCTCCGAGGAGTGAGAAATACAAACATGGGTCTCATGACCCAACATTCAGTGCATACAAACCAAAACACATGCGGAAGCTTAACATGTGTGAGTACAGACATCTATAAATGAAAAAGGCTGAGAAGCCTGACTATCTACCAGATCCTGCCAAGGGCACAAGATCGAAGCTGAGGTATCAGGCTAAACGTCGAAGTCCATGCGGAACTACTAGCGAGACTGAAATCTCTCTGCAAAACATAAATTAAGCAAACGTGAGTACAAAGGTACTCAGCAAGACTTACATCAGAACTAGCTACATATGCATCGGTATCAACAAGGGGGGTGGTGGAGTTTAACTGCAGCAAGCCAGCTTTGACTTAGTGGCTAACCTGAACTACGACTGCAAGCAACTCTTTTAAGGTGCCGCACACGAGTCCACATATTCACCATTCAATACACCACTATGGATCCGCTCCCGTCTCCCTACGAGAAGGCCATCCATGGCACTCACACTTATCTTGCGAGTTTTAGAGTATCCACTTTCACTTGTCTATGAACTGTTATAGGCAACCCAGAAGTCCTTTACCGCGGACATGGATATTCGAATAGATCATTTATAACCCTGCAGGGGTGTACTTCTTCACACACGCTCTCACCACTTACCGCCGTTTACAGGACATGTACTCGACAACCTTCAAGCGGAAGCCCAGCGAGGGTGTCGGCCACGGCCTACCTAAACACTCAAGTCCCTAGTCCAGGTTTATCGCCTATCCAGGTTCCATCCGCAGGGAGTCCGGCCGAGGTTTCCACATACGGCCCCGGACGATGTGTACAGGGTTCCGAGACACCAAACGGGCGCCCGACATGCCCGACCATGGTGTATCTACCGCATCATAGCCCACCCCTAGGGTCAGCGCTATGCACGGCCGCCAACACATATCCTATAAACACCAGAAACTAGTTGCAACTCCTGGACAGAGGACAAGGGTGATTAAGAAGCCGAGAGGGTCCATTGGTTTCGGGACCAATGCATGGTAGTAACTATTTCATGGATCACAAACACAGAACTCAGTTCCTAAGAACGGTTTCAATGAGACAACCCACCATGTACTCCTACATGGCCTCTCACTGCCACCTTTATCAAATCGTGTTCACACACTTAGCTCTCAACAGTGGGACATGTTTACACACCTCTGATTCATCCCCGATGAATCAGACCTGACTCAACTCTAAGCAGAAGCAGGCATGACAAACAAACATCAATGAGTAGGCACATCAGGCTCAAACAACTCCTACTCATGCTAGTGGGTTTCATCTATTTACTGTGGCAATGACAGGTCATGCAGAGGAAAAGGGTTCAACTACCGCAGCATGTAACAGTTGAATCGTCGTTATCCTAATGCACTAAAAGAGAGCAGGAGCGAGAGCGGGATTGTATCAGAATGAACAAGGGGGTTTTGCTTGCCTCGCACTTCTGAAGATATTATTGGGTCTTTGAGGGAGTCCTGGATTAGGGGGTGTCCGGATAGCCGGACTATATCCTTTGGCCGGACTCCTGGACTATGAAGGTACAAGATTGAAGACTTCGTCCCCCGTGTCCGATGGGACTTTTCCTTGGCGTGGAAGGCAAGCTTGGCGAATGCGGATATTCAGATCTCCTACCATTGTAAACCGACTCTATGTAACCCTAACCCTATCGGTGTGCTATATAAACCCCGGAGGGTGTAGTCGTAGGACAGATAACTCCATACACAACAATCAATACATAGGCTAAAGCTTCTAGGGTTTAGCCTCCTTGATCTCGTGGTAGATCTACTCTTGTACTACCCATATCATCAATATTAATCAAGCAGGAGTAGGGTTTTACCTCCATCGAGAGGGCCCGAACCTGGGTAAAACAAAGTGTCCCCTGTCTCCTGTTACCATCCGGCCTAGACGCACAGTTCGGGACCCCCTACCCGAGATCCGCCGGTTTTGACACCGACATTGGTGCTTTCATTGAGAGTTCCTTTGTGCCGTCACAATCAGGAAGGATGCCTTCTCCCGTCTTCAAAGACGATGCCGTTGCTAAGGGATCCTTGGCTGTCGGCCAAACCCTCCGGCTAGGTGGTTTTCTCATGTCCGCCTGTTCGGCTGTTGCGCCGACGGTGACCTCTCGGGTCATCAAAAGCAACCTACACGCCAGCTCGGAGCTCGTCAAGCAGCTAGATCCAATGGAGCTCTCTTCCGTGAACGAGCTCTTGGATCGCATCGCCGCCCTGGGGGTCGCTACGGATTACGACCTGGTTGGGCTTAAACCCGATCTAAGAGAAATCAACTCTCCCCAAGTCACCCACCACGTTGCCGTGGTAGAGGCGCAGTGCGGCGACCCTTCATCTATTTTAAGGACTAGTTACGTCCGAATCCCTGATCCCTCCAAGCCGGATACCCGCGGAGGGGAGGATATAACTCAAGACCTGATCTTAGGATCAGGCAACAGGCCGGATTCATTGGATAACGTCCAAGAATCCGAACTTCCGAGTTCGGAAACTCTTCGGCCTCCGAATCTTGGATTGGGTAAGATTTCAGGTTCAACGACACCCGCCCACCCGAACATAAGCGATCTCTCCCAAGTCAGGCTGAGGCCCGACGAAACAGTACATCATTACTGGGCCAGATTCCTCCTGGTTATGAACAGGATAAAGGATTGCCGCGAGGGAGACGCAATATCAATCTTCTTCAGTAATTGCATGGGCGAAGGAATCCTTAACGCCATAAGTCGTCGTGATATTACACGCTTCACTGACTTGGCGTCCATAGTACAAAAGTACTGTGCGATGGAAAGTGCCTGGAAAACCGAAATAAAATTTTGGGATAATCCGGCCTTGAATAGTAATCCCGTCCGAACTAAGAGGGTGCATCATCATAAGACACCCGGGATAAATAGCAAAAAGCCAAAACCCTTTACAGGGCATGGAACCGTACTGGAAAGATGGCTTGATGGACCCTGTAAAATTCACAGTACAGAGGGCGCCACTCCAACTCACAGCCTTAGAGCATGTTGGATACTCTGGCAGGTGGCCAAAATTAGCGAGGACCTCTTAAATCGGGAGGCCGCGGAAAGCCAGCCCGAGGACACCAGTACCGTTCTAACAGTCTTCGAGACTTTCGCATCAAACAATATGCGAAAAAGAACACTCCGCAACCTCACAGAAGTCTATCAAGTTGCAACAATAAATCCATGGAGCGACACTGCCATTACCTTCAACACAAGTGACGAACCTAGATTCCGAACAGCCCGAGCACCAGCCGCATTGGTCCTCAATCCCATAGTGGACGGCTTTCGCCTCTCCAAAGTGCTCATGGATGGAGGCAGTGGACTGAACCTCATTTATGAGGAAACCCTTCAAAAAATGGAAATAGATTGGAACCGCGTCGAGCGAAGCAGCACAACCTTTAGAGGAATAATCCCTAGTCGGGAAGCGCGCTGCACAAGAAAAATCACACTAGATGTGGTGTTCGGCACGCCGGATAATTACAGGTCCGAAGAAGTCACGTTTCAGGTGGCCCCGTTCAAGAGCGGACATCACGCCCTACTAGGGCAGGAAGCATTCACAATCTTCCAAGCGATACCCCATTACGGGTACATGAAGCTTAAGATGCCCGGGCCGAACGGAATTATCACTCTAGCTAGTGATCCGGACATAGCACTCCGCGCCGAGAACAAGACGGCCGCATTAGCCCTTGAGGCACTATCCGAAGCCTTAGCGGCCGAGGAACTGACTGCGCTGCGCTCCACGGTTAACAGGGATGATGTGATACTCGACAAAAGATCCAAATCCACATCCTTCAAGCCAGCTGACGAAATAGTCAAATTCCAGGTCCATCCAACGGACCCCAATAAAACAGCTTCCATCGGGGCACGACCGAACCCCGATGTAGACGCCGCACTGCGAGAGTTCCTATGAGAGAATTGGAACATTTTCGCCTGGCACCCTTCAGACATGCCAGGGATCCCACGTAGGCTGGCCGAACATAGCTTAAATATCCTAAAAGGATTCAAACATGTAAAACAAGCCCTTCGGCGTTTTTCCGAACCCAAGAGACAGGCTGTAGGAGAAGAGCTAGCCAAGCTATTGGAGGCCGGATTCATTAGAGACATAAAACATCCGGACTGGCTAGCAAACCTGGTGATGGTACCAAAGAAGGACAAATCCTGGCGCCTGTGTGTCGACTTTAAAGACCTTAACAAGGCTTGCCCAAAGGATCCCTTCCCCCTCCCCCGTATCGATCAAATTATCGATGCCACCGCAGGACATGACTCGTTGTGCTTCCTCGACACATACTCCGGTTACCATCAAATCAAGATGGCAGAATCAGACCAAGCTGCAACAGCATTCATCACACCATACGGCCCATTCTGCTTCAACACAATGCCCTTCGGGCTAAAAAACGCCGGCGCAACATATCAGCGCATGATCCAGACATGTCTGGCAAATCAGATCGGCAAAACAGTGGAGGCATATGTGGATGACGTGGTCATCAAATCAAGACATGTCGAATCTCTAGTAGACGACTTGAGGCTCACATTCGATAACCTCCGAAAATATGACATCAAGCTCAACCCGGAAAAATGCGTCTTCGGCGTTCTAGCCGGAAAGCTCTTGGGCTTCATTGTATCCGGTAGAGGAATTGAAGCAAATCCAGCCAAGATCCGAGCTTTGTCACAATTGGATATCCCAAAGGACCTCAAACAAATACAAAAATTAACCGGATGCGTGGCGGCTCTAAGCCGCTTCATCTCCCGCTTGGGAGAAAAGGCACTGCCCCTTTATCGCCTACTCCGGCGCACCGAACACTTCGAGTGGACGGAGGCCGCCACGGCCGGACTCGATGAAATAAAAGCCATATTGGCAACAAACCCAGTCCTGGCCGCGCCGAACACCGGCGAACCAATGCTATTGTACATTGCAGCAACACATCAAGTTGTCAGCGCAGTGCTCGTTGTCGAGCGGGAAACGGACGGACACAAATTCCCCCTTCAAAGGCCGGTCTACTACGTGTCCACTGTCCTTACTCCATGCAAATCACGGTACCCGCATTATCAAAAAATTGCATACGCGGTATTCATGGCATCCAGAAAGCTACAACACTACTTTCAAGAGTGTTCCATAACAGTAGCCTCGGAAGTACCACTTAACGATATTATCAACAACCGCGATGCAATGGGCCGGATCGCAAAATGGGCCATCGAGCTCCTCCCGTTTGATATAACCTATAAGCCACGGCGAGCTATAAAATCGCAAGTTTTGGCCGACTTCGTCGCAGAATGGACAGAGGCCGAACTCCCTAAAGAGTACGGCACATACTCAAACTGGATCATGCATTTCGACGGCTCCAAAATGTTGGCCGGACTGGGGGCTGGCGTCGTTTTGACATCCCCCATAGGAGACATAGTCCAATATGTACTCCAAATTATGTACACGGATTCCAACAATGCAGCCGAATACGAGGCCCTTTTACATGGCCTCCGGATGGCAATATCCATGGGCATTCAACGCCTAGAGGTACGCGGGGACTCGAACCTCGCGATATCCCAAATAAATGGCGACTTCGACGCTAAGGACTCAAAAATGGCAGCTTACCGCAATGCCGTCCTAAAAATGTCAGCTCGGTTTGAAGGGCTGGAGTTTCACCATATAGCCTGAGAAAACAATCAAGCAGCGGACGTCCTGGCACGCATTGGAGCAAAACGCGATGCAGTCCCCCCAACATCTTTTTGGAAAGATTGTTCAAGCCATCTGTAGCATGGGAGGGGGAACCCACAAATAACAGCCCAGACCCAGCCGCACCATTCGACGCCGAACAATCTAACACAATCGGAGGCTCTGCCAATGAAATTACACCTTCAGCCCATGTAATAATGGCGGTCATCGCCCCGTGGACAGAACCATTCCTAGCCTACCTTACTAGGCAGGAACTCCCGGAGGACCAAAACGAGGCCCGCTGCATAGTGCGGCGATCTAAAGCCTACAGAGTCCATGAGGGAGAGCTTTATAAGAAAAGCACTACCGGAGTCCTTCAAAGGTGCATCTCTGAAGAGGAAGGGCGGAACCTTCTGGCTGAAATTCATGCCAGACTCGGTGGTCACCATGCTGCTGCTCGGTCCCTTGTTAGCAAGGCTTTCCGTACAGGCTTTTATTGGCCGACGGCCCGGGCAGACGCTCAGGACTTAGTCCAACGATGCGCTGGTTGCCAACTTTTTGCCAACCAAAGCCATATGCCACCCACCGCACTCCAAACTATACCAATCACCTGGCCTTTTGCGGTCTGGGGGCTTGACATGGTCGGACACTTAAATGCGGGACCGATAGAAAAAAAATACTTACTGGTCATGGTGGATAAATTCACCAAATGGATAGAAGCCAAGCCTGTTAAAATGGCCGAATCCGGACCTGTGATAGACTTCATATCCGGGGTTGTACACAGTTATGGCGTCTCCCACAGCATCATAACCGATAACGGTACAAACTTTACCGCCGATGAGGTAAAACTCTGGTGCAAAAAAATGGGCATCAAGCTCGACTATGCTTCCGTCTATCACCCACAAACCAACGGCCAGGTCGAACGTGCAAATGGTCTTATCATGAGCGGCATTAAACCCAGACTAGTGCGGTCCCTTAAGGAATCTAATACGCACTGGGTAGAGGAGCTCGATTCCGTACTCTGGGGGCTACAGACCACGCCGAATTGCACCACCGGATACACACCATTTTTCATGGTGTACGGCGCAGAGGCAGTTCTGCCCTGTGACATAATTCATGACTCACCTCGAGTGCGCATGTACGAAGAAAGAGAAGCCGAGCTCGATCGGCAGGACAGTTTGGACGCTTTGGAGGAGGAGAGCGACGTGGCAAAAGCCCGTTCCGCATTCTATCAATAGCAGGCTCGAAGATATCAAAGCAGAGAAGTACGGTCCAAAAATTACAATGTCGGCAAACTAGTTCTACGCCTGCCGGACAAGAAAAAGGACAAACTCAAGCCCAAATGGGAAGGTCCATTCATAATCGACCAAGTCCTGACTGGCGGGGCGTTCCGCCTGCGAGATGCGTCGGATAACCGACTCGAGCCGAACCCATGGAACGCCACCCGTCTCCGAAGATTCTATGCCTAGCGCCGGACTCTGTGTTCGTCTCCTTCCTCTGTCCATTTTTTGCATTTTTCCGTCTTACATTTCTCTCCTTCCCCTCTTTTCTTTTATAGCCCTTAAAGGCTCATCTAGTGACGCGCTACTCGTGCTCATTATACCTGGGGGCTTCTTTCACAGAAGCTTATTCATACGGGCTTCACGCCCAACACATGCGTCAAACTTCCGCATGTACCTTTTTCTTCACCATTATATGCATCGATATGACTTAAGTTTTGGCCAAGCTGGGTTGCCTGGCTCCTGTGCTTACCCCTACGTTCCCGATTGTTCGGCTAGGTGGTAAAGGGAGCACCTCTGTGATTGTTACTGCCGGGTCAGCCGGATGTGTACCTCAGACTGGGTGAAGCCGAAAGCTAGCGTTCTTAAGGGAATATTCAGTCGGTGAGATAAAAGATGATCTTTTTACTCATTTTATGCGCCCCCAGATGCTTTCTTCTGCGTCTTTTTACGCATTCCGGACATGCACTTTAGGGCATGCCTCCCAGCGAAAGGAACCCCTAACGGAACTATTCTCTCTGGAAGATGTTTCTTACTAACCATGTAATATAACATAACTAGTTGGGCACTTGTCTGATAAAGCACTAATGACCCCTATGCCTGGTCTCCACGCATACCATGGTTCTTCTATAACCGCTATGGTATTCGGACACACTCCGGACCGTCAGGTCCCGAGGTTGAAGCGGAAAGGTCGGCAACGACAAACGATCTACAATCCGGCTAGAAGGCATTACACATGTCAATTCAAACTTACATAGTCATTCTTACTGATTGTATTCCTCTTCTATACCATCTAACAGGCTGTCTAATTTATAGTCCTGCTGGGAATACTTCGCGGCCAACTCTACTTGGCCGTATACTAAGCTCACAGGGATGTCCTTCCCGTCAGGCCCCACTGGTCCGACCTCGGCCATGTGGTTCGGGTCAGACTTCGTAAAACGGGTCTTCACCATGGCCCAGGCTTCCCTATCGCCTTGTCGGCAGGCCGATATCTTCCACAGCCGAACGCGCCGCCGAGCTCCCTTCAGCTTCTCCGCAAGCTCTCCAAGGCCCTCGGGCACGGAGTGGGCAGGCCACAAGGCTTGGGTAACACCTCGCATCGCTTGCCGAATTCGCTCGTGCAGTTGCATGAGTTCGGGAAGAAGGTCACCCGTAGAATCGGGCATCTCCTCTGCAGGACGACCTGTGAGCATACCTACAGACATTACTCTGTTAGTCGACTTCCTCGCCGAACTCTTTTTTCAAAAGTTCGTTCAAGCACTTACTAAAAATGCCGCGTCGAAGCCGCTGATTCTCCTTTGTGGAGTCCAACAGCTGGCCACGAACATCTTTTAGTTCGACGTCCAGCCTGGTGTTGGCATCCTGAAGATCATTCTTCTCTCGCCTCACCCTTGTCAACATACTCTCACCGGCCTTTAGCTGGCGTAAGAGTTGTTGCTTATCCGGCTCGAATCCGGTGCCATCTCCAATTTGATTTGTCAGATTTGCACCCACACCGCACAATACTAATCCTTCGAAGTATATTTTACCTGAGGGGGTCTCTTTGGGCTCTCCCGCTGCGGCTAGTGCGGCCTCTAGTTGGGCCTTGCACTTTTCCAGCTCCTGGGACAGTACAGTGTTCTTCTTTGTAAGAACCTGCATATTAAATGATCCTTAAATCAGTTGCTCTAACTGTTTCAAGTCTCGGGGGCTACTGGCATATATATATAACCAAAATTTTCTTACCCGTATGTCTTTCACATACTGCTCCATGGCTCTGGCTAAACCATTTTGAGCGGCACGGAGGTACGCATCTCCCGAATTAAAGGCATCTAAAGCCTCTTGGGAGAAACAAGCGTCGCGTAGAATTGTCCGGCGACGCCTGTGGTTCATGGCACTCTCCACTTCTGAATTTGTGGCGGACAGCCTGTCCGCATCCTCTATCGAAGGAACGTCCGGTGCGCGCCTTGTACCCGCCTCCGTTTCCTGGCCAGACGTTGGAGCCTGGCTGGTGGAGGCGCAATTGGCAACCTCTCCGGATGTAGTCCGGCGAGGTCTCTTCGTCCTGAAGATAGCAAGAACGTTAATATGCCCTGACAAAATAACTCCAGGGAAACAGAGGGTGCACTATACCTTTGCGCCGGCATTTCAGTCCGGACTTCATTCCTTTTTGCCCTAAGGGGCCCTGCGGCCCCTCGTTGGCTAGCCGCAGTAGGTTCGGCCTCCTGCCTCGGGAATCTCCCCTGCAAAACACGGTTGTCGTCAGAGACACCGAAATACGTGAGAGCAGAATCCCTTTCAAGGGAATGAGACTCTGGTTTCCGTCACCTGGGAGGCCGGGATTAACCCTGGGTAATCAGCCGTGATGGCTACCAAGGTATTGTCCTTGCTTAGCTGATAGAACACCCTGTCGATAAGCTCTACCGATATGTCCGGATCCTCTTCGGAGTCCGGATCAAGGGACCGTTCTGGGTCCTCGGGCTGTGGAGGGTGGCTGCTTATATTCTTTACCTCCTGTCGCAGTTCCTGCATTAAAATCGTTAGACTACCTATCTAACCATGGGAGTATAAAACAAACGGACAAGCGCAATTGTTCACTTACCCAACTTGGAGGATCGTACATGCTGAATCCGGCCTGCGGGTTGACGTGGAGGAATTCCTCCTTTTCTCCCTTGTACAAAGAGGATAAGATCTTTTCCAGAGCAGCAGTTGAGTCCGGCCCTTTACGACCATAACGGGTGGCGTCATCCTCCCAGTTGAATTCCCACATTGGGTGGCCTCTGTATTGAAGCGGCTGCACCCCCCGCATAATGCATGCGACCATTACTCCAATCATGGTTAGTCCGGAATGAGCCAACAGTCTTATCCAGCCCATCAGGTAGATGACGTCTCTGTCGCTTTCTCTCTGAGAGCTCCGCGCACGCCAGCTCAAGCGCTTCTTCAATGGAGCACTGTTGAACTCAGGGAGACCGACCCGGATAGGGTCCGGTAGCGGGACGTCATCTATGTAAAACCATTCGGAAGGCCAGTCCTCGGACGCTTCCTTTGGGGTTCCGGATAGGTATCCGGTCCCGGCGATGCGCCATACTTTGGCTCCGCCCACTTGATATATGGACCCCTTTTGAGAACGGGGCACCAGACAGAATAACCTCTTCCACAGTGCGAAATGAGCCTTGATGCCTAAAAATAGCTCGCAAAGGGCGACGAAACCCGCAATATGCAATACGGAGGAGGGCGTGAGATTGTGCAGTTGGAGGCCGTAAAACTCCAGAAGCCCGCGGAGAAATGGGTGAATTGGAAATCCCATTCCCCTTAATAGATAGGGGACGAGGCACACCCGCTCTCCTTTAGAAGGATTGGGGGTGCTCTCCGCTTGTCTTCCGCCATTATAGGTAGCGAGACCGGCTCGGACCGGGACCGTGCATGCTTGAGGGAGGAATCCCTGGGCCTGAAGAGACGCTAATTTGCTATGCGGGATGTTGCAACTCTCCCAGTCCCCGGGTTTGGGACCGGAGGGGCGAGGGGAGGAGCTGCGACGGCTGGTCATGTTGGAATAGACCTTCGCTGGAAGCTCTCTGATGATCACTCACGGAAAGGAGAAGTTGTGGTTTGGATCTAAATCCCCATCCCGTTAAATAGGCGGCTCGTTTATACGGCTAGGGGGGTGAATGTAAAAACGCCCCGGCTTTTCGCATTTGCTTTACGCGTGGAAGACGGCCATTATTGGGCATGGGTGCCGAGGAGCACTACATTACAAGAATCGGACATTATTCCTATAGGTGCACAAGATTTGGAGAAGAACCCGCCTTGCAATGCCGAACAATTTGCGCACCGGACTCGTCGTCATTGAAGCCTGGTTCGGGGGCTACTGAGGGAGTCCTGGATTAGGGGGTGTCCGGATAGCCGGACTATATCCTTTGGCCGGACTCCTGGACTATGAAGGTACAAGATTGAAGACTTCGTCCCGTGTCCGGATGGGACTTTCCTTGGCGTGGAAGGCAAGCTTGGCGATGCGGATATTCAGGATCTCCTACTATTGTAAACCGACTCTGTGTAACCCTAACCCTATCCGGTGTGTATATAAACCGGAGGGTTGTAGTCCGTAGGACAGAATAAACTCCATACACAACAATCATACCATAGGCTAGCTTCTAGGGTTTAGCCTCCTTGATCTCGTGGTAGATCTACTCTTGTACTACCCATATCATCAATATTAATCAAGCAGGAGTAGGGTTTTACCTCCATCGAGAGGGCCCGAACCTGGGTAAAACAAAGTGTCCCCTGTCTCCTGTTACCATCCGGCCTAGACGCACAGTTCGGGACCCCCTACCCGAGATCCGCCGGTTTTGACACCGATAGTCTTCATCAGTGTCAACGATCACAACGTCGGTACAACGTCTATCGAGAGGGGACAACCACCAGCAACAGAGAATGAAACACAATCAATGCAATGCAAAATATGATGCATGATCATGACATGGCAATATGTTGTGATTTGAGCTAATGCATCTAGTTATGATTTAAATGAAGTTGGTTTGAATACAAGATTCAAATTCCAACTCCATATATGATTATTTAAATGCCCTTTATTTGTTTTGTCCAAAACAGAGGACAAACATTGTTCAAACATGCATGAAAATGGTACAGATGGATTCCTTGAATCTTTTTGATAAGTTTTCATATATAATTTATTTCATTTGGAGTTACGGTTGAATTTCTATGATTTTTAGAAGTTTAGGCAATTTTCTGGAATTCCTGGATTATTTTAAAATCCAGAAAATCACTTACTGCGTCAGCATGATGATAGCACGACGTCAGCAAGGTCAACAGGGTCAAAACTGACCCGTGGGGTCCATTGGCCAGTGAGTCACACACTAATCCCGCGTTGACTTGGGCTTTGACCCGCCGCGGGGCCCGTTGTCAGCGTCTAAAAGTGGTTTAGCGGGCGGTGATTAGCACTAATTACGCGGCCACGTCAGCACGCCGGAGTTTGGCCGGCGGCGACCTCAAGCCGTGGCGGAGTCCGCTCAGAATTGAGCTACAGGCGACGGTTTCGGGCGAGGTTTGCGGCTATGGGTTGCTGGCACACGCGCGCATCCAGTGGTGGCAGCGACCGGAGCTGGGGTGGCCTATAGCGGCGGCAGTGGTGAGTTGGGCGGCGGCCGGAGTTCGGCCGGCAATGGTTTGGGCGATGCCGAGCAAGGGAGGAGCCGTGGTTAGTCGTGTTCGACTCACGGAAGTGCGGTGAGTGCAACGGTGAGCTCGAACGCCAAGTTGCGCGGCCGTAGCTATGATGGCGACATGGCCGGCGGCGGGGAGCTTCGGGCTTGATCGGAAGACGGGGCTAGGGAACAGGAACAGAGGGGGAGAGCGAGGCGGAAACAACAGGAGCTCACAGGGAGGTCAAAGAATGGCTCAGCGGGCTTGGGGACGTCCTCGGTGGCGCGAATCGACCGGCGGTGACCCACGGGTCCGAGGAGGAAGAAGAGCTTGGGGTCGTCGTCACGGAGCTCCTGGCGGCGCCTGGATTGGTGCAGAGGACGCGGGGGTCGAGGCGGTTCCTCTGGACCCATCGGGGAGGCACCGGATGGACGGTGGCCGCGCTAAATTGCGTCGGCGATGACGAGCTCCACTCGGGTGTGCTCGGGAGAGGGAGCAGAGGGCGAGGGGGAGAGCAGAGAGTGAGGGAGAGGAGCGAGGGGCCACGGGGCGTCTCCGTGGCGTCGCTAGAAGGCCCGGGGAGGAAGCAGGAGGTGGCCAAGGCGGCGTCGGCGTGCTCCAGCGAGCTGCTTCGTGCGCTGGCGCGGGGAAGAAGACGCCCGTGCCCCTGGTGGGCTGGCTGGGCCAGCTGGGCCGCCAGGTGGCGCAAGGTAAGGAAACTCTCTCTCTCCTTCTATTAGTTTTCTGTTTTCTATTTATTTGATATGTTAGGAATTAGTAATAATACTAACTCATTTCCATAAATCCTGGGATATATTTTGGGCTTTATTTGAAATATTTACGACCGCCCAAAATTGTTTCCAGGATTATTCGAGCATTTAAAATATTTATATTGATTAAATGCCCAAATTCAAATACCTAGTGATTTAATTCAAAGCCCAAATGTGTCCAGCAAAAATGCAAATCATCTTGGGTAGATGCTTCCACCTTAAACCAGAGATGATGAACATTTTTAAAAGGCATTTTGAGTTCATTGAAAATAGTTTTATTTGAAACTATTTGAATTGCATTTGTGCTAGGGCTTGACCATCCCCATTTCAGAGTTTCATAAAACTTAAACATGATGACTTGATGATCATGCAAGGTCAAGCAAAGGCTAAGGCTAGGGCTGTGACAGATGGTCCCTTCGATCAAAGGTGATCGGGCAGGAGGACCATGGGTTGAACTTTGGGGCGACTGACTCTACCGCGTATACGTCCCTTAACGCGCGCTTCCGCTCCCTCTTGGGGATGTGGGCTGCGTATATCATGTTCACCGTCCGCACTTGTGGGGGAAAACCCTTCTGTCCACTATTGTTCGGCGGCCGGGGCTCTTCATCGTCATCGCTATGCAGCCCCTTGTCTTTATTTTCGGCATTTAACTTGCCTGCCTGCTTGAATACCCAACAATCTCTGTTGGTGTGATTGGCCGGCTTTTCAGGGGTGCCATGTATCTGGCACAAGCGGTCGAGTATTCGGTCCAAACTGGATGGGCCCCTAGGATTTCTGTTGAATGGCTTTTTCTGCTGACCGGATTTATAGCCTCTGAATCCGGCATTAACTACCATATCCTCAGTATTGTCGCCGTTAATACGGCGCTTTTGCTTGTTGCGACGCGACCTGCCACTATTGTCCCTGTTATCCGAATTACCAGGGTTCTTGGTCATATTGTTGCTACGAGCAAGCCAGCTATCTTCTCCCGCGCAAAAGCGGGTCATGAGTGTCGTGAGTGCTGCCATAGATTTCGGCTTTTCCCATCCAAGGTGCCGGGCAAGCCACTCGTCGCGGATATTGTGCTTGAAGGCTGCTAGGGCCTCTGCGTCCGGACAGTCCACTATTTGATTTTTCTTTGTGAGGAACCGTGTCCAGAATTGCCTGGCCGATTCCTCTGGCTGCTGAATTAGGTGGCTTAGGTCATCGGCGTCTGGTGGTCGCACATAAGTGCCCTGGAAGTTGTCGAGGAATGCGGCTTCCAGGTCCTCCCAACAACTGATTGATCCTATTGGCAAGCTGTTAAGCCAATGCTGAGCTGGTCCTTTAAGCTTGAGTGGGAGGTATTTGATGGCGTGGAGATCATCGCCGCGGGCCATGTGGATATGAAGGAGATAATCCTTGATCCGTACCGCAGGATCTGTTGTGCCATCGTATGATTCGATGTTTACAGGTTTGAAACCCTCGGGGATTTGATGATCCATTACTTTGTCTGTGAAGCATAGTGGGTGTGCGGCGCCTCTGTACTGGGCTATATCACGATGTAGCTCCAATGAGTTTTGTCTACTGTGTTCGGCCCTACCGGATTTGTGTCCGGCGTGACGGTTATCGTCTCGAGTCGTGGGGCGCCCACGCGATCCGTAGATCGATCTTGTTTGCCTTGCCTTGTCCTCCAGCATATCTCACAGGTCTGGCGCATTTTCCCGTGCCTTGGTACGGGGTGCGGCTTGAGTGGAGGGCCAAAAGGCCTCTCTGTCGCAGCCACGAGGTGACCGGTCGGCCGTATCAAGTGCTGGTGATGTAGGTTTAAGTGCTTCCTCCTCTAATCGGGGTAGCAACCTGCGCTTTGGGTAGCCATTGGAGGGGTGTTCGAGTTTATGCTCTTCGGCCGCAAGGACTTCAGTCCATCTGTCGACTAGCAAATCTTGATCAGCTCTAAGTTGTTGTTGCTTTTTCTTAAGGCTTCTTGCCGTGGCCATAAGCCTGCGTTGAAAACGCTCTTGATCGATCGGATCCTCTGGCACGACGAATTCATCATCGTCGAGGCTTGCCTCATCTTCGGAGGGAGGCGTATAGTTATCGTCCTCGACCTCTCTGTCTGCCGCTCTCTCATGAGGGCTGGCTTCTCCATCCTCCTGTGCTGAATCTTGCTGGAGGGGGTTTTCTCGGCGCTCTCCGGGGTATTATTATCTCCCGTGCTGGAATCGCCGTATTTGTTTTGGCGGGATTTTGAGCGGCGCCACTGACGCCGACGCTTAGGCTGTTTCTTGGGGGGTCATCCTCCACTGTTCCATCACCATCTCCTTCTTTTGGGGTGTCCACCATGTATATGTCATATGACGAGGTGGCTTTCCAGGGCCCAATAGGCGCCGGTTCTTCATCGTCTCCTGCATCGGCGTCCATACCGTCGATGTCTTCGAAGTCGAAGTCGAGCATGTCGGTTAAATCGTCGACAGTGGCTAAAAAGTGGGTGGTGGGTGGGCTTTGAATTTCTTCATCGTCCGTATCCCAACCTTGCTGACCGTAGTTCGGCCAGGGCTCTCCTGATAGAGAGAGAGACTTTAGTGTCTTCAGAATATCGCCGAAAGGCGAGTGTTGAAAGATATCCGCGGCAGTAAACTCCATGATCGGCGCCCAATCGGATTCGATCGGCAGGGGCGCGGAGGGTTCGGAGTCCGGAGAGGAGTCTGGCTCCAAGGAGTCACGAGTCTTGCGGAGTGCGGGGCTGGTGTTTGGCTCAATCGCCGTTGGGATCGCAGCCCCCGAGGTGGCGTCCAACCACCCATCCTCGATCGGCGCAGTAGGCTCCGAATTAAGGGTCGAAGCCGATGCGGGTGCGGCCTCCAGGGAACTGTTCGGCGGCAGAGCTAGATCGTGCTCGTCGTGACAGTGCGGCGCACTCGGCAGTGGCTCGAATTCGTCGAAGATCAAGTCCCCGCGGATGTCAGCCGTGTAGTTTAAACTTCCAAATCTGACCTGACGGCCAGGGGCATAGATTTCGATCTGCTCCAGATGGCCAAGTGAATTGGCCCGCAGTGCGAAGCCACCGAAGACGAAGATCTGTCCGGGGAGGAAGGCCTCACCCTGGACTGCATCGCTATTGATGATGGTAGGAGCCATCAAGCCTGACGGCGACGACACAGAGGAACTCTCAATGAAAGCACCAATGTTGGTGTCAAAACCGTCGGATCTCGGGTAGGGGGTCCCGAACTGTGCGTCTAGGCCGGATGGTAACAGGAGGCAAGGGACACGAAGTTTTACCCAGGTTCGGGCCCTCTTGATGGAGGTAAAACCCTACGTCCTGCTTGATTAATATTGATGATATGGGTAGTACAAGAGTAGATCTACCACGAGATTAGAGAGGCTAAACCCTAGAAGCTAGCCTGTGGTATGATTGTTGTGTATGAATGTGTTGTCCTACGGACTAAAACCCTCCGGTTTATATAGACACCAGATAGAGTTAGGGTTACATAGAGTCGGTTACAATGGTAGGAGATCTACATATCCGTATCGCCAAGCTTGCCTTCCATGCCAAGGAAAGTCCCTTCCGGACACGGGACGAAGTCTTAAATCTTGTATCTTCATAGTCTAGGAGTCCGGCTGAAGGTATAGTCCGGCCATCCGGACACCCCCTAATCCAGGACTCCCTCAGCCTGTTACGCCCTATCCGAATTAGGCCCAGTAGCGTCATCTGGGCCATCCAATATGATTCCAGCCCGTTTTCATTTCTGGCCCATGTATGGCCCATGACGTCTTTCGGCCCATATGAGGCCCTATGTAACTCTTGGCCTATTAACGGCCCGTGGTGAAACTGGCCCATAATGAACGGTGTATCACTTTACACCCATTAACGGCCCGTGGTGAAACTGGCCCGTAATGAACAGTGTATCACTTTATACCCATTAACGGCCCGTTATTCTATTGGGCCGTTTCCAGCCCATGTTATCTTTTGGCCTTCTCAGAGTCCATTTATTCTTGGGCTCATTTCCAGCATTCGTTTACTTACGGCCCGTTATTGTCATTTTCTGCTTGTGGGCCAAATTCAGCCCGTGGTTACAGTCGGCCCGTTTGTGGTCCGTTAATACGTTGGGCCATTTTCATAGCATCATCAAATACGACCTATTAACGATGGCCCATTATGGTCGGCCCATGAACGGATGATTCCATCTCTAGCCCGTTTACGACCATAATGCGGCCTGTTATTGGCCCATGTTTGGCCAATCGATCATACGGCCCGTATAAGGCTCATTGATGATACGGCCTGTAGAAGGCCCATTGTTTCTACGGCCCGTAGAAGGCCCATTGTTTCTGCGGCCCGTAGAAGGCCTACTGTTTCTACGGCCCATAGAAGGCCCACTATTTCTACGGCCCGTAGGAGGCCCAGTGTCACTACAGTAAATATTAGCCCATGGTTATTGTGGCCTAGTTTTAAAAAATAGGTTATTGCAGCCACTAGCAAACCGCGGAAAAAGAACTGCACTGACTACAAGCAAACAAATAAACAAGACAACAAGGAAATAAATAAGCAAGCAACTTATGCTAGGCTATCATGGCTATTACACATATTACATCCACTGGGCATCAAAGTTCGCCACCAGTGCAAATATAGGGAACAAAGTAGCATATAAACGCCGCAGCAAAACAAGTCCAGAACTGAAACCACTTCAGAAGAGTTCAAGAAAAAATATCGTGGGTACGCATAATGCTGGCAAGATGCTTAGCAAGCTTATTAACTTTCTCTTGTTTGGCGCTTAAATCCTCCAGCGCTTGCTGTTGCACAAGAAAGTACACATCTGAATTCTGCAGGGACTTCCTTAGTCCTTCGGCTTCTTGCCGTAGCACAGCTGACTGATGCCTTTCAGCTTGTAGCTGAGACTGAAGAAGCCGAAGTGATTCAGGCAGCGAGTTGGAAAAGCTTGTGCCAGCGGTACTGGCCAGTAACTCGAACACTACATCAATGCAGGACTGTGGGGTTTTCTCACTTTCTACAAGATCGTTTTTATCACCTTTCTTGGAGACCAACAGGGTTGTCTCACTATCTTGAGCCTTATCTGCATTACTTTCTCTACCATTGCATAGTGGGGTGCTCTTCTCCAATATTTTGTTTGCATACTACAAGAGAAACAAGCAGACACATCACATGTTTAGCTTGTAGTATACGAAACTCATTTTGGTAAACCGGTTCAGTAGTAAGGTGGACAGGATAACAACATGAAACAAACATATATCTATGTACTGTGGTCACTGTATTGTCCGTATCATTCTAGTTTATGTTCCCTAATCAAGATAGAGACACAGTTCAACTCATATATTTTTAAGACACAGCAGCATAGACAGAATATAAGTGTGAGAAACTACACAGCATTGGCAGCACTTGTAATGTGCATCTCATGGGAACATAACTGTTTATACAACTTAAACTGAAATCAACATAGAGCAAGAAGTTAGAACAGCAATCCAGTTAAAGAAATAGGTTTAAAACATACCTGTTGCGCCATTGGAGTTTCAATTGGATCCTTCGAATTCGAAAGTAGTTGGTATGAGTAAATACAGTGATGCAATAACAAAGGAGTATGGACCATAGCTACGGAATCTGACCTGAGAACAGTTGCTCTTCTGCTTTAAACGTGGAGTTTGGGTTAGCTGTGGTGGTCTTCGTGCTTTGGGCACTGCAGTAGCTTTACAAACTGCTCGTGTGGTGGTACACTGTTGTGGACATGGTGCTTTGTCAACTATAAGTGGGTTACTATCCGCTGGGGTTGTGGTTAGATGGGTTGTAGCTGGTTCTCTGCCCAACAGTGTAAGTGTGCAATCTGGAAGAGTCTCAATTATGTGTGGTGGGGCTAGTTTGTGGGCCAGTACAACAATGGTTCTATTTGCATCGACGGGTAGCACTGTCTTTTGTGAAGAACGGGCTTTTTGCTCCCTTAGATACTGCCATCACCCCCTCCAATTCAAATGGCTGATAAACAAGAAAAGAAATTGAACGTACAGACATTGTATGATAGACAGATGTGGTAATTCACATATATGTTGTCTAACCAAACAGGACAACATGACACAATTTCACATATATGATGCCTAACTAAACAGGATAGCATGACACAGTTTCAGATATATGATGGATACCTTAACAGGATATAATGGCATAATTCAACATATGATGAGTACCTAAACAGGATGACATGACAAAACTATATGATGTCTTTCTAAAATAGGTTGGGATGAAATAATTCACATACATGTTGTCTAAGTATACATGATGGCATGATATAATTGACATAATTGATTCATATACTAAGCAGCTGACACTCGCATGTATGATCTCTAAACTAAGCAGATAGAATTCAATATTGTGCATATGATGTCTAAACTAAGCAATGCAAGACACCATATGCATCATATGAGAAATATAAACATTGCAACTTAGAGCATACACCTCAGGTGGGATATAGGACTGGTCATCTGTCTCTGAATCCTCCTCTGAGGAGCTCCCTGTAACCATCGAGATATATGCTTCAACAGGTACCATTGCCTGCTCTGAAGACCTTGTTTTCACTCCAGATTTTTACATAACCGGCTCAAATGGCTGATACACATGAAGAGTAGTTCAATATACATAGATTTTCGACAAATGGAATACGTAATGAAAAAAGATGGCATGAGATAATTCACATATATGATGCCTGGCTCCATGGCGGTGCATAATTCACATATATGATAACTGGCTGAAAAACATGGCATTGCATAATTCACATATCTGATATAGAAAGCAAACATGAGGCATTCACACAAAGCATGTCTAATCTAAGCAGATGGCATGGCAATGCAAGACACCATATGCATGATATGAGCAATATAACCCAGCCAAGTTAGAGCATGCACCTCGGGGGGGGAATACAACTGGTCATCTCTCTCTGAATCCTCCTCTGAGGAGCTATCTGTAACCAGCAAGAAATCTGCATCGACAGGTAGCACTGACTGCTCAGAAGACCTTGTTTTCACTCCAGATTTTCCCATGACCGACTCAAATGGCTGATGCACAGGAAGAGTAGATGAATGTATAAACATTGTTGACAAATGAAACATTATGGAAAAAAATATGGCATGATACAATTCACATATACGATGACTGGCTAAACAGGATGGCATTGCATGATTCACGTATATGATGCCTGGCTAAAGAAGATGGCATTGCATAATTCCCATATACTCCCTCCGTTCCTAAATATTTTGTCTTTTTAGAGATTTCAAATGGACTACCACATACGGATGTATATAGACATATTTTAGAGTGTAGATTCACTCATTTTGTTCCGTATGTAGTCAACTTGTGAAATCTCTAAAAAGACAAATATTTAGAATGGTGGGAGTATGATATAGAAACAAACAGGTGGCATCACACAAAAGGAATCTAACTAAGCTAATGACATATAAGATGTATAATGTAGCAATGCAAGCGCCATATGCATGATATGACCAACATCAGCATGCCAGGTTAGAGCAAACACCTCAGGTGGTAAACAGGCGTGGTCGGCTCCTTCCGAATCTCCATTTCTGAACAGTTATCTTCCTCTGGAATACAATCTGGAAATGCAGGAGGGGGAGGGGTACTTCGCCCACCATGGAGCGGCGTCTGCATGCCATTATATTCGCACGCAACGGTCTTCTCCTTTTCTCTACATGTTCAGTACGATTGTGTACAATATCTGACATGCATAATAAAAAATAGTTAGATTTTGTAAGGCCTAAGGGGTGCATGCAAAAATCAAGACTGATGGTAGCAAATGAGTGGATGGATCCAAAACTAATGATAGTAGGTAGATTATAGCTTCAGTTTTAAAAGATAGACAATGGATCATCTATTGTTTGTTGCCCACCCAACATGAACCACATAGAAGACCCCAGATGAACCAGATAGTAGACAGATACTATTTGTTGCTGGCTCGATATGAGACCCATGGGAAATTCAAAACTGAAGATTGAACGATAAAGTAGTAGGTAATAATAACCGATGTATAACGTAAGCAAACACGAAAGACTACGACCTCTCTTCCGGAACTGTGTAGTCCTCAGGTTCATCTGCTCAGTCGATGATGGTAATGCAGTTGGCATGGCTGCCAGCAACGGGGAAGATAATCTGAGGCGGTGAAAGGAAGTCTGCAGGGGGATCTCTGCTGCAGTGAACGCTTATGTCGATGGTGCACCTCAGGTGGGGTGGATGACGGCACGGCAGGAGCAGGACATAACACACAAAGATTTCTTTGACGCCTATCTGAAAATGAAGTAAATCTGTAAGGGCTCCTTAGAATTGGAGGATTCTATGAATGCATGGACAGGGAAAACACAGGAATATGATAGGAATGCACATGCAAAACAGAGCATTTGGAAACATAGGATTTCGGTCAACCTGGGTGTTTGGCTCACATGAATTGGAAGAATAGAGTATTGGAGAAACAAAGTGATGCGACGAGTGTACAACCTCTTTGGCATAGCCTTGTGGACCTCAGCATCATTGGGTTGGACGTGGAGGATGGTGATGATGCTGGTGTGACTGTCGGAGGCGGGGAAGAAGATCCGAGGCCTCTGGAAATGGCGCCGAGGGTACTGCTCCGCTGTGATGGACGGTTCCATCATTGGAGCAGCTCCGCTAAGGTCTATGACGACGAGGCTAAAGCATGACAAGACAGACAACGTTAATCTGAAGTGGGACCCTAATATTATCTGCAATAGATTATGTAAAATACATCACCAAAAGTGCTAGATGTAAAACACATCAGCCATGCCACGGCCGCTCTAACAGATGTTGTAAGTACTATTCACTCTAAACTTAACTGAAGAAAATGAACCACAGTCGAAACTGAATTTACTGTCGAAACTGATGAACTAGTAACAGAGCATTGCAATAGATGTTTAGGCGTTCGAGCACTAGTAGCAGAGAACAGTGATCTAAATCAGGAGACGCTTGAGCAGGGAACGCACTAAAGAGAGGCAAGTCGATGCAGTTAGCACCACAAGCGAGTGCTAAAGTAGCAACTCCTATAGCTGCGAAGTCGTGCCAGCAGCAGCCGCAAGCGAGAGCAAGAGCAGAGCAGCAGCACAAACGAAGGCGAGCAGTGCCAGCAGCGGCACCGACAGCAAGAAACAGAGCCGCAGTGCGAGCGAGCCTGAGAGCACCTGCAGCTAGTGCCCTTGTGGAAGTCGCCAGCCGAGGATGCAATGACATGGGGAGAGACGCCGTGGATGATGTGGCCAGCGATGACGCCGTCGATGGAGACAACGCCCATGTGCTCAGTATCGAGCACGGCAGCCCCATGAGAATCGGAATAAAGATAAAATGCAGCGGTTGAGTGCAGACCTCCTGGTGGCGCCAAGTTGCCTCGCTTCATCGGAGGAATTGGTGAGGGTGCTGTGTTCCGGAGGGGCAAGTCAAGACGTGCTGTGGGGATTGAGGTGGCGTGATAGACGAGCAAACGTCGGCAGCTCCTTGGAGGTGGAGAGACGGGGGCTGATCCGACGGACGACAACGAGATCGACAATGGATCCTCATCCGGTGCGGTGGATGAGGGACGGCGAGCTGTTGCGGTGGACGACGTAGTCGGGGAAGAGTCTCCGGCTGGGCGGCGGTCGAGGCCGACGGAGGAGCGTGGGGTTTCGCGGGTTTTGGCGGCCTCGGTGTACGAATGGGGGCGAAGGGGGAGGGGGAGCCAAGCTTAGGGACGCGCTTGTCCGAAATGTAGGGTAAGTTACCAGCGTACCCCCACCGGTTTTGACACCGCGACGTGGAGCTTCATTTCCGGCTGAGGGGTAGAAGGGGGATTTCGCGTGTCTGGGCTGCGGGAGCGATTTCGGATGAGGAGGGAGTTCTCGCGCGCGTCCAAATTTCGGGATAACAAGGCGCGCGGGTTGAAGAAGCGGGAGTTTCAAAGCAGGTGAGACAAAAGATACTCGAGCTTGAAAATTTCGGGATAACAAGGTGCGGATTCCTTGTTCGGCAGAACAAACTTAACGTGTAAAAAAACAATTCATACAAGACACAAGAGAGTCATGTCCCCTTTTACTATATTGCTATAGATGCCATTGAAAAAACTACAAGAAAAATGTAAAAAAAATCGGGAGAACAAGATTACCCTGCACAGTACCAAATCGATTCGCACTTCCCTCAACAACAACAAAAAACAAATCAATTCCCACCAAAGAAAGAGTAATGTCCCTTTTTATATGATTACAGATGCCATGATCTCGAATTTCAATTTTTGAATCCACGTTATGTTGAATTCGAATATATCGTTAGGTGACCTTGCGGTTTATAATTGATGTAGTCGTACATTTTGATCTTCCATCATATATGAACATTTTACTCCACCATGTGAACATATATATTGTCGTCTACCATATGGACTAAATTTGAATCAATTTTCCTTATTTGAATATGATTGTTGTCAAGTTATACAATAATTTAAATATTATCTTGATAACAAAAAACATACATATAGCAGTAATCATATTTCACTATGAACTACATGTACCATACGCTCTCCAATTCAAATATTTGTATCCATTTTATGTTGAATTCAAATCATAGTACATTATTGGTCTAGGTAGCGAGATGTTTGGGATAATCTAAACCCTATTCATACGTATAATTTTTGGCTGAATTGGGACAAGTTTTGGTATAAGCCTCTTGCAAAACCGGAGATTCTCTCAACAAGCCTCGTGGTTCCGAGAGGGAACGTGTCACCTTTGTGTGCGAAACGATATACGCTGCCTCCCCCTGATTTTATTTACAGAGGCAACATAGAACTATATGAGTGCCCTGTTAAATTTTGGAATTATTTCGGGTTCATTTGGCCTTTTTATACATTAATTGAGTTTCTGGACTTTTAATGTGCATAATCTAAATATGAATTGCATGCACATGCTCCGGTGCACCAAAGTGGGTTGAAAAATCACATGTGTGTCCTTGGTTGAATTTCTAGGTCCCATGGAAGAAATGAGAATGAAATTCAAACATCTGGGCGTCATGACTCGGCCGAGAACATCGAGAAACTTTGATTTTAAATTCATGTAAATCCAAAACTCGCCTGGAAATCATGAAACTTGGCATGGTGTCATGTCATGGCACTAACATGTTGTGGTAAAAAATTGGGCCGATTTGGAAGCTCGTGGTTCTAAGAGGGAACGTGCCACCTTTGAGTGTGAAACGATATACGCTGCCCCCCTTGAGTTTCTTAACAAAGGCAACATAGAACTACATTAGTGCCCTGTTAAATTTTGGAATTATTCCGGGTTCGTTTGTCGTTTTTATACATTAATTGAGTTTCTGGTCATTTAATGTGCATAAGTCAAATTTGAACTACAAGCACATGCTCTCGTGCACCAAAGTTGGTTGAAAAATCACATTTGTGTCCTCGGGTGAATTTCTAGGTCCCATGCAAGAAATGAGAATAAAATTAAAACATCTGGGCATCGTGGCTCGGCCGAGAACATTGAGAAACTTGGTTTTAAAATTCTTGTAAATCCAAAACACGTCTGAAAATCATGAAACTTGGCATGGATGTCATGTCATGGTACTACCATGTTGTGGTAAAAAAATTGGCCGAATAGGAACAGATTTTGGTATAAGCTTTTGCAAACCGAAGCTTCTCTCAAGAAGGCTCGTGGTTTTGAGAGGGAACGTGCCACCTTTGAGTGTGAAACGATATACATTGCTCCCCCTTGAGTTTCTAACAAAGGCAACATAGAACTACATGAGTGCCCTGTTAAATTTTGGAATTATTCCGTTCGTTTGTCCTTTTTATACATTAATTGAGTTTGGTCATTTAATGTGCATAAGTCAAATTTGAACTACAAGCACATGCTCTCGTGCACCAAAGTTGGTTGAAAAATCACATTTGTGTCCTCGGGTGAATTTCTACTCCCTCCTTCCATCTATATAGGTCCTAATGCGTTTTTCGAGGCTAACTTTGACCAAACGTTAGAGCAATAATATATGACATGCAACTTACACAAAGCATACCTTCAATTTTGTATGTCAAAGGAGCTTCCAATAATATAATTTTCATAGTATACATCTCATGTGCTATTAATCTTGTCAATAGTCAAAGGCTGTCTTGAAAAACACATTAGGCCCTATATAGATGGAAGGAGGGAGTAGGTCCCATGCAAAAAATGAGAATAAAATTCAAACATCTGGGCATCGTGGCTCGGTCGAGAACATTGAGAAACTTGGTTTTAAAATCATGAAACTTGGCATGGTGTCATGTCATGGTAGTACCATGCCGTGGTAAAAAAATTGGCCGAATAGGAACAAATTTTGGTATAAGCTTCTTGCAAATCGGAGCTTCTCTCAAGAAGGCTCGTGGTTCTGGGAGGGAACGTGTCACCTTTGTGTGCATAATTCAAATTTGAAATACAAGCACATGTTCCAGTGCACCAAAGTTGGTTGAAAAATCACATGTGTGTCCTCGGGTAAATTTCTAGGTTCCATGCAAGAAATGGGAATGAAATTCAAAATTCTGGGCGTCGTGGCTGGGTTGGAAACATTGAGAAACTTAGTTTTTTAATTCCTGTAAATCCAAAACACGCATGAAAATAATGAAACTTGGCTTGGTGCCATGACATGGCACCAACATGCTGTGGTAAATTTGCAGTCCGATTTGCGAAGGCGCACACATTAACAATCAACAAAGTCATTTTGGAACAAGTGCTGTCACGTTACAATCGGAAACACAAGTATTATTGAAACCGTGGGCGTTCTACTTACTAGTACCATTTACGTGCCGCCACGCGTCCCCATTTTTTATTAGCTAGGAGGCGTCGTGCAGGGTAGCTATTTGAGTACGAGAGGCGTGCGATCAGACCCCTGCGCGTGCTTATCGGGAGGAGAGCCCTTTGACCTCCATCTGCCGTCCACCTCTCTCCCAAGGTCTCCATTAATGGCGCCCGAGCCTCTGTTTAATGGCGTGGCTATGTCTCACTCGACTGAGATTTAAGAGAGAAAAAAGAAAATCTGAAAGCACGGATCTTGATGTAAGATCCGACGGACCTATATAGCATCTACTGCGACTTATAGCAAGACTGATGAATATATAAGGACGATTAATTTTTTTGATCAAAGAAGGGCTTGCCCCTTCCGATTTTCATTACTGAAAACCACCACAATTCACAAGAAGTTCAGCACAACTCCAGCCTAACACGAAGGACTAAAAGCTACCAGATTGAAATCGCAAAACATCCCAAGAGGCCAACAAAGGCCAAACATCCGCGCTAGAACCCAACATTTCACAACCGACGACACAATCCACATCCTAAACTGATTATTACATCAAAAGAAACCAGGAAACTAGTCTCCGCGGCGAGCGGCGCATGAGCTCTTTCGTGTTCCTCAAGACGCTGCTTGAGAACATCCACGGATTCCTCCACCAGCCTTTGGCGCTCGTTGCGAGCATCGTCATTCTCGTCCATAAGTTTCTTCTTCAACAAGGCCTAGTCTCCTCTCCTGCAGTCTGCACTTCGGACGATCTTCTCCCTCAGCAGGTCGCGCTCGGCCCGGAGCCTCTCATTGCCCTCCCTTAGTTGCCGGATGACGCCGGTAGCCTGTTCAAACGAGGCTTTCATGTCGTCCTGCAACCTCGCCCAGCCGGAGATCTGATCCATCTGGCTATGGACGATCGCATGCATGCGCCTGTAACAGTCGTCGCCTGCCCGCGGAAATTTCCAGGCTTCCGCGGCACGCGACATCGTTGCTGCATTCGTGGCGCGGCGGGACATCTCTGCTGCTTCCACGCGCGGCCGGACCAGTCTGCTGCATCGACGGCGCGGCGGGACCTCCGTGCTGCTTCAACGGCACGGCGGGACCTCTGTGCTGCTACTTCCGTGCGGGGGGACATGTAGGCCACTCTCGCAGCGAGGCGAGACATCTCTCGTGCTTCCGCTTCCATGCTCGCCTCTCCCTGGTGGCAATCTCTCGACCCAGAACTCACGCTGGCCATGGCAGACGCAAGGGAAGGATGCTGAATGACTTGTTTGTTTTTGTGGATGAGGAGTTGAGGAGGAATGTGCAGTCATCTTGGCACACTAGTATTTATAACCGAGTACTAATACGCTCCTAAGTGGGAAACCGTTTAGGTTGTGATCGGTGTGAACAGGTTTGCAATTCAATATAGCATGGAGTAATTTGGAATGTGACGAGACGCAAGCTCAAAATTTATTGACGGTTCTAGTTCGAAGTGCGCACTATTCTCGGATGGAGTACTCTTTTCTACTCCCTCCTTTCCGGTTTTATAGGCTTATCTCAAAATTTTTAGTTTTTCCATTTTATAAGGCTCAATTTGGTTGTTCCCCAACACATGTTCAGATTCCAAGGTGCATTAAATCAACATGCAAGTATTAAGAGAAAATTGACCAATGCATGTACTTTATGCATGCATGCATTGCAATTAATGCAATTGATAAACATAATTTTTTGAGAAAAACAAGAGCATTAATTAGGTGGTTTTGCAAACTACGAAAATATTCCACCACTCACCATCTTGGTTGGTGAGAATTTTGAATTAAGCCCTACAAACCTGAAAGGAGGGAGTACTGCTGTGTACGTGCAATAACTGGCACCGTCGTATACATATCTTATGGTTAATGGGGCGTTCGACAGGAATAGCCGCGTGGCGAGCTCTAGGCTAGTCTTTTTTTCAAATGCATTAAACCTATCTCTCGGGACTTCTCGCACGCACCATTGTGCCACCCACAAAAACTTGTACTCTGAGTTCAGTAGTACGTTATAGAGGAAGAGAAGAGGTGCACGCACGCACTCGTCCTCTCACACACGCGTCTATTTTTTCTCGAAAAGGAGGATGATGACCCCCGGCCTCTGCATCTGGGAGTCACACACGCAAATTATTGAAATATATCGAGTGCAGTGCTTTGATGTGTCGCGTCAACTCGTACATCAACGAGAAGTTTGATTATCCTCTCCCTCGCGGACTTAACTGCACTTGCCTTTGGCTGTATGACAGGTTGGCCACACACCTGTCGGGCCCATCTGTCATACACGCAAAGGCAGGAGTGTCCCTCCCTCGCCCATGAGCGTGGTGGCTGGCAAGACTAGGAGAAGCTTTCGCTACATGCTCTCCCTCCCGCACCGGTGGACATGCAGCAGTTCAATCGGTGTCAGATGGCCAGAAGCACTGTAGTACTCCCTCCAGTTGCGTAGTATTTCCATCATTGTTCGACTCCCGAAGAGGCGAAGAGCCAAGCGCAGCCCGGACGCTCGTGTGGCAGTTTCATGTGAGTAGTCTAGGATAGCGTGTACCGTGCCTGTAAGCTTAAAATCGTTGGGGTCAGCTCCATGCTATGTGGCCGTCTCGAAGTTTTTAAAAAAAAATTAAATAGTCTTCTGGCCCTACCCGAAAACTACCGCACTGTACTGCCCGGGAAAAGCCCCGCCCTCAACTTTTAACTAACGCGAAAATAGTTCGAGCTTGTCGTTCTATATAAATACAGTACTTACTATATGTTTATTCACCCGTAGGGTTGTTCAATGAATGGAGCGGGGAGCACAAGTGAACAATACTGTAGTACTACTAGTAGTAAGTAGGAGTCGTACAGTAGTCACCTTAAATAAGAGAGTTTCTTTTCTTTAATGCCACGTACACAAATTGAAAACGCTTGTTTGGAGAGAAAAAAGATAATCACTCCACTATATATGGACGCAGGGCCTGAGCGCTTGCTTTACTAGGGTTGCTCTCTTCATTCTCTCATCCTCTCCAGATATAAACAAGACAGCGGTAGCGACATTTTCTCTCTGCTCACCGCTGTCACAGAGCCGGCCGGATCCCTTTGGCCAGTGTGTGTAGAGGACTAAAAGGTGAATCGTTCACGCGGTCATCGCCGCCAAATGAGGAAACCCACAGCTGCCGGAAGGGCCCGATCCTCTGCCCGTGCCGTTCTCTCCGACACATGGCCGGCTCGGGAGGTCCTCCGACCCTTCTTCCTCCCTGCCGTATTGTCTGCAGATCCGACCTGCCGCCGCCGACATCCCGGTGACCCTCAGGTATAAGTTCTTCGAAAGCGGCCTTGCTCTACTGCCCCAGCTCCCCACATGTCTGCATGTGCATCTTTTTCTACTCCCATTAGCTCTTCCAAAGCCACCTACATTTTTAGTATTATTAGAGGTAAAGCTACTTCATGCATTCGAATCTAGGGCTTTGTTCAAACAATGAAGAAAGGGGGGGAAGTTGTAGCATGAATCTAGGACTTGATTCAGAGAGGAAATAATATGGTGAAAGTAATAGAGACCGGATACCCAACTGGTCTCTTGTTGAAAAGGGAAATAATGGGAAAACGCAGTACAAACTGGATAAGGAACAAATCTATTATTGGTTGAAAAAAGGATAGAAAGTGGCGGCTGGTGGACAAGTCAACAGAGTATGTCCAGGATTAGATTTGCTGCCGTACACATAGTAAAAGGTCTCCAGGATTAGATTTTGTCTCACATAAAAAGGTCCAATTAGATTTGCTTCACATAGTAAAAGGTCTCCAGGAATTAGATTTGCTGCCCTCACATAGTACAAGGTCTCCAGGATTAGATTTGCTGCCCTCACATAGTACAATGGCACTCCTGCTGTTTTCCCCAGTATGATAAGTAAGTTGCTCCTTTACGCTGCTGAGTGTCCTGGTGTCCCCACGGTCCCATGCCCTTAAACCAACTCTTTAGGTGCTGTTGATTTACTGTGTCTGGTAAACAAGCAATGCCACCATTAAAGTAATCCGATATTTGAGGAATCTCATTGTTGATCATAATGCTTCTGGTAACATGAAGCATTGCTGAAATTTTAAAATTTCTACTGTCCTTGCGTGATTGCCATTAACATAATTAAGATGCTTCTTTTCATTTTGTATATGTTTCGTATATTCTTATTGACCAGCAACTGTTTACTTTCTATCTTTTTGTGCAGATAGGGATATCCATTTCACCTTGTTGCTATTATGACCTTTTGGTGAACTACACAAAACACTTTTTTTTGGAATGAGTGTCTTGTGCAGTTCTACTAAAATATCATGTGGGCAACATGTCTCAATTTTGGTGGAACTGCACAAAATGGTGATTGGAGTTTCCAAAATCTCCGTCAAGTTCTGCTGGTAATCTCGTGCAATATTTTATTAGCCTTTGCAAGATGGAGCCGTCACTGTCACCACAATGGCACTTTATTTTAGTGGAACTGCACAAAAGGATAAGAAAATTATAGTTCCACCTTACATGAGCCGGACAGCCAACCTTAATGTTCCTCAATTTTAGTGCAACTACTAAAGAAGAACCTGCCAGCTCACAAGAGCAAGTACTTCTTGCTATCTGAATGATGCAATCTTTGCTTCATTTCAGGTGAACTGCAGAAAAAGGCGCATGAATTGAATCATGGAACTCCAGGCAGACCTCATCCAAGTAGAGCTGGAGGTTGAGTTCAAGGAGGCCGTTATTAAAGCGAAATCATGCTCTCATGTCATCTTGTTTGTGTTGTGCAAACATGCTGTGCAAACAATAATACTCAACTACAGATGTTGTGACGGTCAAGAGCATTCGCCAAGTTCTTTGATTGTATGACATGGCTAGCCAAGATGGATTTAATCCCGATATTCACTTTATCAAAAGGCTCTAATGAGCTGGTTCTGAATCTTGCAACTAGGAATCAGTGAGATGTGTAGGCATCTTTGTTGTACTTATTATTTGATTCTTATTTGTTGGTTCTGAATATTGCAAGCTGGGAATCAATGAGATGTGTAGGCATCTTTGTTGTACTTATTATTTGGATCTTATTTGTTGGTTCTGAATCTTGCAAGCTGGGAAGCAATGAGATGTGTAGGCATCTTTGTTGTACTTATTATTTGGATCTTATTTGTTGGTTCTGAATCTTGCAAGCTGGGAAACACGGCATGATGATGAAGAGGACAACAACCATAACAAACAGTTCAAACTTGGTAGTATTATCTTTGTGAAAGTGTGACAAATGTGTTGATCGTGTGCGTAGAATAATAATTCTAATTGTTGTGCATGTTGATCCTGTGGCACTGATAGAACGAGCGAATGCATTGCTTGTTTTAAGTATAAATTTCTATTAAAGCTAATTAAATTTAAGTAAAGTGACCACTAACTCCTGTTATTACAGTACCAATACAGACCCGCTCGTGAACCGACATGTGGCCGAGGGTGCATCTTCTGCCGGGCGTGCAGCGGACGAGGGAGGGGTAGTAACTGTTGTGGCCTATACACACTCAGCTTACTGTTGAATCCAGTTCCCCAAGAGCTGAAAAACGAACTGCTGCCGCCGTCTACACACTCGTTCACTCGAAGAGACTCCAATGGCGATCCCAGGGGTGAGCCTGCTGGATATGGACTTCAGCAAGGAGTTCCCCTTTGAGTTCGCCGTTCAGTCCTATGGCTGCACCAAGTTGAATGTGATGTACACCAACGATACAGACTCGGTGAAGCTCTGCCTCGCCTCAGTCCTATGGCTGCACCAGGTTCTGGAGCATTCGCCCATTTCATCGGCAGCGCCGACTGCACCTTCGCTACGGTGGAGAGAAGGAAGAACGCGACGATTCAGCCATCTGGTGCAACAAGCTTGTTGACATCCAGAAGCAACACAAGATCATCAGCAACAGGCAGGAGAAGGACTCCGTGGTTGACCTCGCTGAGACCATCATTGACCCCTGATACGCCAACATGAAAGAAGACCACCTGAACACGTGGGAGGTACCTCTGAATCTAGCCTACATAACCTACGCGGCCAAGGACGCATACGCATGCTACGACATGTACAGGCAGATCTTGGACATGAGGGCGTGTCTGCTTCCCGTAACCGACGAGTACACGGACAGCTGCAGCGTCATGATCAAGCGTGCCAGGAAGGTCTAGATGTTGTAATTTATCTGTTTATAAGCACCTTTATCATCTGAGTGTTTCATGCATTAGCCTATGTGTCATAATTATCTGTTTTGTCCGAAATATTTCTTTTAAGAACCCGTTAACATGATTGCTTTTTTTAGTGGCTATTTGCTTATGATGTAAACTAGTTCACTTGTCCGTAAAAAAAACTAGTTCACTCGGCTGCCGTGCTTTGAATCTCCTTCCTCCCAACATATTCCCCTCCTCAGGTGGACCCAGCAGGTCTCTGAATTTTCTCCCACTTTCTTTTTCGATGTAAACTGAGTTTTCTCCCAGTACTTTCCCCTAGAACCAACTCAACTGTCCCACGTCTAGCCTAAAAAATAATAATACCCCACGTACTATTAACTCATCAAATTAAAATGATATTTTATTTTGTAAGTTGAAAGTTCTTACAAAATAATAATAATAATTGTTTATATATAACTTGGCAAGTTAGCTCCTAGCGATCGCGTACATAAGCTTGCAAAGATTTTACTGACGTGCAATCATGTGTTTATGATTTTATAACATTTTTCCGTCTAGCCCAACATGATATTTTCACCCAGCCAAGCAAGTCCGCGGATTTCGAGAAAAATGAAAATGGGATTTAAACGGGCTGCATAGATGCTCCATCATTGTTTCACCCAGCCCACCAAATGGACTAAAAAACAAATGGACTGGCTGACATGTGGGCCAGTAGGTCGAAGCCTAAGAAGGCGTTGGATTTACATCCAACAGCCGGCATTCTTCTTCAGTCTCTCGTCTTCTTCCCCCAGCGCTGCCGGAACTGCCATAGTGGGTGGCTGACTTGTGGGCCTACTAAGTTGACGAGGACGGAGGGCTTTGTCAACTTAGTCAATATGAATGATTCTAGCTCCAGTGACCGTACAATGTCCATCCAACGGCCATAGTGCTTCTTCAACCTCTGGTCTTCTTGCTCCATCCGCCCAAAGCTGCGCCGGTCGTGCCGCGTGCTCCTGCCTCTCGTGGCCGGTTGTGATGCCGCGGAGGCCTCACCGCCCCCTACTCCTCCCACCGCTGGCCCAGGGTATCCCTCTACTCACCCACACCCCCCTGTTATTCTGCAGCGACGACAGCCTCACGCCACAGCCGAACCAGTGAACCCTCGAACTCCTCTCCACGTGGGCAAGCACTGCCGCGTCTTCCCCAGCTCCGCGTCGTCCCCTTCCTAGGCCTCGCCGTCATCCACCGCCTTGGTGCTCTCGGCACGGCGTGGTCAATGTGGTCAACGACCGACTTCCAACGGAAGAGTACTGTACGTGGAGAGGCTGACAGCTGGGTCCACGGCCACAACCCAGTTTTTTTGTGATTTGCCAAGTAAGTCGCTTTGTCAGGCCTGTTGGGCTGCAAATATTTCAAGACGAGGAGAGCTTCATTCGGCTGGCTGAGAAAATGGCCTATCAGTAATGAGAAATGGGTTGTAAATTTTTAAAACACATCAAACCGGCAATTAGTTTCAAATATCTTCTTTTCATTTCGAGATTTTAAATTACATTAATTTTTATGCGTGGAGAATTTTTTGGATTTTATATTGATATACATTTATTTTTGAAATCAATTTGAATGTGAGTCGATATTTCGGGATTAAAAACAGTTCGGACCGCACCGAAATATGCAAAATTTCGTATAATTTTTAACCGTGGCCACAATATGGGTTGTAATGCTAACAAAAAGAATATGGGCTCCAAAAAACCTTAAGAATTAGCAAATGGGCTGTAAATTATTAGAAATAATGGCATATGGGTTGTATGCTGTTTTCCACAGATTTGAGGCTTTCCTAAAAAAAGGTTGACGCACAAGTAGTCACTGTTGGATGTCCATTGAATGGCCCTCGTGCTTCTTCAATCGCTGCTCTTCCTACTCCAGCCGCTCAAACAAGCACCGGCGGGACTGTCTGCTCCCTCCTCCCCGCGGCCGGTTGTGCTACCGCGCATGCCTCACTGCCCCACCGTACTCCCATCGCTGGCCTATCCATCCCTCTACTCACCCACACCTGCTGTTATTCTCCGGCGATGGCAGACGAACCACTAAACCCTCGTACAGTCGTACTCCCCTCCGCGTGGGAAGCAACTGCCGAGTCTTCCCTGCCTCCGTGTCGTTCCCTTCCTAGGCCTCGCCGTCGTCCACCGCCCTGGTGCTCTCGGCGCAGCCTGGTCAATGTGGTCAACACTGTCGGTGTCAAAACTGGCGGATCTCGGGTAGGGGGTCCCGAACTGTGCGTCTAGGCCAGATGGTAACAGGAGGCAGGGGACACGATGTTTTACCCAGGTTCGGGCCCTCTTGATGGAGGTAAAACCCTACGTCCTGCTTGATTAATATTGATGATATGGGTAGTACAAGAGTAGATCTACCACGAGATCAGAGAGGCTAAACCCTAGAAGCTAGCCTATGGTATGATTGTATGTTGTGATTGTTGTCCTACGGACTAAAACCCTTCGGTTTATATAGACACCAGAGAGGGTTAGGGTTACACAAGGTCGGTTACAAAGGAGGAGATATCCATATACGTATTGCCTAGCTTGCCTGCCATGCCAAGTAGAGTCCCATCCGGACACGAGACAAAGTCTTCAATCTTGTATCTTCATAGTCTAACAGTCCGGCCAATGGAGATAGTCCGGCTGTCCGGAGACCCCCTAATCCAGGACTCCCTCAGTAGCCCCTAAACCAGGCTTTAATGACGATGAGTCTGGCGCGCAGTATTGTCTTTGGTATTGCAAGGCGGGTTCCTTCTCCGAATACATCACAGAAGAATTTGAATACGAGGATAGTGTCCGACCCTGCAAAATAAGTTCCACATTCCACCGTAGAGAGAATACTATTTTCGCAGATCTAATTTGCTGGCTTGTTTTGGCAGCATGACGTTACGTCATGGCCTCGTGATTATTCGAACCGTTTCTTTTAACCAGCCCCGCACATAACGCGAGGCAGTTTTTCGACACGTCTTGTCAAAGCAGAGATCGTGTCCCCTTATTACGGGATTCTCATCAATACGGGCGTGGGTAACCCAACCGCGCCATCAATTGCGGCGCTTGGGGGATAAGCGAGTTTTACCATGCAAGTGGGGACACTTAGTTTCGTCCGCCCATATAAAGGGATAAGGATTCACCTTTCTATCCACGCCTTCTTCCTCCCTTACCCATCCGTTTTCGCACACTCGAGCTCTAGCACCCAAGTCCGCACTTCCCACCTCGACCTTCTCCAATCATGTCCGGAGCGGGAGGCAAGTGGATGGTCTCCTCCGTCACGGAGGGAGACATCAAGAAACTGAGGAGAGCCGGATACCTACCCAACGACATCGCGCACCGGCTCCCAGATGAGGGGCAGCTCATCCCCACCCCCAGGCCCCATGAGAGGGTAGTATTCCTCACCCATTTCCTCCGCGGACTGGGATTCCCTCTCCATCCCTTCGTCCGGGGGCTCATGTTTTATTACGGCCTGGATTTCCACGATCTGGCCCCGAAATTCATCCTCAACATCTCGGCGTTTATCGTCGTGTGTGAGGCCTTCCTCCACATCAAGCCCCACTTCGGCTTATGGCTGAAGACCTTCAATGTCAAGCCGAAGGTGGTGGGCGGCCGTCAGGTGGAGTGCGGAGGCGCCATGGTGGGCAAGATGCCCAACATAACATGGCTCGAGGGCTCCTTTGTGGAAACCATAAAGGGGTGGCAATCGGGGTGGTTCTATATCACCGAGCCGCGCGACCCTGCATGGGCAGCGGCCCCTGAGTTCTGATCTGGCATCCCCATGCGGCTCACCTCCTGGAAAGAGAAGGGCCTATCCTGGGGTAGTTCGAAAGTGCTGACCGGACTCCAAACATGTATTCGAAACATGGTGGACAAGAAGCTCAAGCTTGTCAACATAGTCCAAGTTATGCTCATCCGCTGGATACTCCCGTGCCAACAACGGGAGTTAAACTTGTGGGAGTTCAATCCGGTGCAGCACCGAACTCTGAACAGGCTCTTCCACACAACTCATGAAGATGCCTGGAGCGTGCTGTTCAAAAGTGCCGAGGTGCCCCCCCCCTATTACGGAGGATCGCGGATTCAGCGCGAAGCGCCAAGCCAGTGCGGTAAGCTGCTTTACCTTTCACAGGATACTTATTTTTTATATAGATTGACTCTATGCGGGATCCAAACTCCCGTACCTTTGACAGGACTGGCAGAAGATGGCCGGGCAGATCGACTGTCCGGCTCCTTTGCCCGAAGGCCCCGCAGATGCTCTTCTGGCGAAGATGTTGACTCCGGCCCCTTATACGGTGCCGGAGAAGACCAAGAAGGCCAAGGGAACCCGAAAGAGTTCCCGACGCCAGGCGTCGTCGGACTCACTGTCCGATGACTCTGCGGCGCACTCTTCCCCCGAAGACGAGGAAGAAGAAGATGCTCCCCCACCGACTGGGGGAGACAAGAAAAGGAAGGCTGCCCCAACCGGGGAGGCCGGAGGGTCCAAGAAGGGAAGGACTCTCCTTCCGGACAGTTCCACCACGGCCAACGAAGGTGAAGACGAGTGGTTGCCCAGGGTCAAGCCCCCGGGGAGGTCGTAAGTATTCGGATACCAGAGTAACTCATAGGATTCCTTTGTTGCACTGCTTTCCCTAATGCCGAACGCAATTATGCAGGCCGCCATGAGCCAGTATCGATGTATCATCGGACGCTCCATGGGCTTGTCGGACATGTATATCAATCCAGTCCCGGCCGCCACCTCCCCTCATCCTGCCGACGACACCGAGGTGTTGTCTCAAGAGGCACAGGATCGTGGGGAGACAGTCCCGGAGGCGCCTCAAGGCGACCTTCCGGACTCCGAGAGCCGAGGGGACGGGGCCCCTGAGAGCTCCGAGTTCGGCCCTCAGCTGAACACCGTGCCGGAACCTCCAGCGGTTCCAGGCTCGGGCAGGCGGTCTCCTTCTAAGAGGGGCAAGACGCCTGTGACGGTGACCTTTGTCCATCCAAAGGCGCCGGACAATCTGCTGGAAGCGCTTCGCAGCGCTTCCATTGACGAGGATCACCGCACTATCATGAGTGCGGTGATCAAGAAGGTTCAGTCCGCCAAGAGTGGATTGACTGAAGCCTATGCCAGCCTTCTAAAAGGCTTTGAGGTAAGTTTTTTAAAATCTAGTAGAAATATTACCGCATAGACAGTAGCCCCTGATGCTTTGTTCGGTGTTCACAAAGAAAATCCGAACAGAGGATCAAATAATATCGCAGGAGTCTAATATAAGTGTGTCAATATGCATATGCAGGCTTCGCTGCTGGCGTCCGCCGCACTAACTGCGGAGGTCGCCGTACTGAAGCAGGACCTTGAGGGGTCCAGGAAAGAGCTCGGCCTTGCCAAGAGGCAGCTCGAGGAGAACAAGGGTAAGTAATACCCTGTCTTATGTATATATATAAAAGAGGACGCGATTGCAAAATGACAGGATCATCGTATGTTTGCCAGGGGCCACGACCGAGGTGGCGACCCTGAAGCAAGCGCTAACCAAGGCCGAAGATACAGCGGCCAAGGAGCGCACCGAGCGAGAGAAGCACGAGGCTCGGGTGGGCGAGGTGCAGCAAGAGCTCCAGGCTCTTGTGGCGAAGCACGAGGCGTTGGTGCTTGACTCCAAGACGCGGGAGTCTGAGCTTGCCGCGGCCCTCGAGAGTGTAAAAAGTGCCAAGGCCGAAGACCAAAAGGCCCTCCAAGAGATCGACGCGATGAAGAAGGTAGCAGCGGGTAAGGCTTTCTATATGCAAAGCAAGCATGTAAAAGTAAATTACCGATTACTTACCCAGATCCGGAGCTCTTCAGGAGAATTCGTAGATTTGCCCCGCAGTGTGTCCGATGCCGCACAATTTTTCCAGGCCAAGGACGGAAGCTCGACAGAGAAGCTGTTCTGGTCTCAGTATGCTGAGGCCGAACATCCGGTGCCAATGAGCGACCAGCTAAAGTAGATGGTCGAGCTACATAAGGCGGCCGATCAGGCCATGAAGAGCTTTACAGTCCGGCTGTGGCCGGGCGACGCCCTTCCGAACAGCTTCTTCGGCCTGGTGAGGCGGCTTGTGGATGTGTGCCCGCGGCTGGAGGTCGTCAAGCGATCTGTCTGCATTGAAGGTGCACGTCGGGCTTTCGCCCATGTGAAATTGCAGTGGGTCAAGCTAGACGCCGTGAAGCTGATCAAGGAGGGTCCGCCGGAGGGCAAGGAGCACCGCCACCCCGAGATGTACTACGAGGGTGTTCTGTCGGGTGCCCGTCTTATCGCGGATGAGTGTTCAAAAGATGTAATATTTGAATGAGACTTGCTCGTTTTATCCTGTATTTATGAAAACTTGTTTCATATGCGCTATGCAACGCTTGTTTGAATTTAAAATATTACCTTCTGTTTGGCCGTTTATCCAATCTGAGAGATGGCTAGTCCTCGGCTTCTGCCCCCATGCCACTAGTGCTGGGGTGTTCGGGATAAACCTGAGCACTCTTGTTCCCATATTTGGGTCCTTCGAGGGAGATGCTCAGCACAACGAACAAGGCAACCGGACTAATAATGCTTTATCACTCTCACTTAGCCATAGAATTCTATAATTTTAAATTTCGGCGAAGCCCTTGATATTCGGAAGGCCGAATTCGGGGTGCGATACACGCCTGTAAGCCGGACAGGGCCGGCCCCTCGCCCTAAGCGGCATAAGTCTTTAGGGACTCGAAAAACCTCGTCGAACAGCGACCAGTTTCTCGCCTTATCATGATAGTCAGTTTTAGCTTTCTCTACTGAGGTGCTAAGCCCGGCAGAACCGGGGCACAATCGCAATAGTTCTCCTAGTGCTACCTTAGCCGATAGAGCGTAACGTAAGGTACCAAAACGTAGGAGCCAGGCAAACCCAACATTTGACCAAAGACATGATTCGGAGCTGATGCATATAATGCTATAAGTTCGGGGTGCCGCACTTGTGAAAGTGTTCGGACTTTTCACACCGTATTGTGAGGTACGTAAGCCCCTGGTGTATTAGCCGTACCAAGGTGTACGGTTGCAAGGCATCATTAATGAAGACATATATATATATATATATATATATATATATATATATATAACAAGAATGCAATAATAGGCGTAATGTCATGCATTGTTTACTAAAAAAATTGCATTAAAGCAGAGTGATACAGATAGTGCGATAAGCAAAGAGTAGGACTATGTCCCTTCCAAGGGCAAGGTGAGGAATGATATGAAATCGAATATTTCGCTCGTTACTGTAATCAACCTGGGAATTCTGTGGTATGATGTAGCTGTCTGCCTCCTTGGTTGCTGCATCATGTGTTCGACAATAGTGTTGCCGGACAGTGTTTCCAGAGATTAAGGTCCTAAAAGAAAAAAAGAAAAATAACCAAACGGGAAGCCCCTAGTGCGGTTTAAGCCGCGTCTTGGGGCGTACCCCAGTTGTGCCCCCTTCCCCACCTGTGCCCATGGTATTTTTAATGCGTAATTATGTACGCGCAGCACGAGTTTTGCCGCTGGGCTGGGATTGGGGTGGCCGCCGTATTGCTACGCGAGCTCAGATCGCGCCAGGCGGTCTATTTGCCGATTGCCCCGAGCGCACTTGAAGGTGTCCGGGCTGTGAAGCGCCGAACTGGTTGATTTCCTTGAGAGGCTGCTTTGCGCTTCTGCTGCGAGGGCTGCGGTGTGCTCCTCTGTTCGGAGAGAGCGCTCTATGTTTCCATTGTGTAATAACTCCGCGAGGTCCTGGCATCTTGAGCTTGAGGTATGCATAATGCGGTACCGCATTGAATCTAGCAAATGCAGTTCGCCAGAGCAGCGCATGATAACCACTGCGGAACGGGACTATATCGAAGATTAACTCTTCGCTTCAGAAGTTATCCGGGGATCCGAAGACCACTTCCAGTGTAATTGAGCCTGTACAATGGGCCTCTACACCTGGAATGACGCCCTTAAAGGTCGGTTTTGTGGGTTTGATCCTTGATGGGTCTATGCCCATTTTGCGCACCGTGTCCTCATAAAGCAGGTTCAGGCTGCTGTTGCCATTCATAAGGACTCGAGTGAGGTGAAATCCGTCGATGATTGGGTCTAGGACCAGTGCGGCGAATCCGCCATGACGGATACTAGTGGGGTGGTCCCTACGATAAAGGTGATCGGACAAGAGGACCAAGGGTTGAACTTTGCGGTGACTGGCTCCAACGCATATACGTCCCTGAGCGCACGCTTCCGCTCCCTCTTGGGGATGTGGGTTGCGTATATCATGTTCACCGTCCGCACTTGCGGGGGAAACCTCTTCTGTCCTCCAGTGTGCGGCTGCCGGGGCTCCTCCTCGTCATCGCTATGCAACCCCTTGTCCTTGTTTTCGGCAATTAACTTGCCAGCCTGCTTGAACACCCAACAATCCCTATTGCTATGATTGGCTGGCTTGTCTGGGGTGCCGTGTATTTGACACAAGCGATTGAGTATATGGTCCAAGCTGGACGGACCCGGCGTACTTTGTTTGAATGGCTTTTTCCGCTGACCGGGTTTAGAGCCTTTGAATCCGGCATTGACTGCCGTATCCTTAGTATTTTCGCTGTTAATGCGACGCTTATGCTTGTTGCGACGTGACCTGCTATTGCCGTCCTTGGTATCCGAGGTACCATGGTTCTTTGATATGTTATTACTGCGAGCCAGCCAGCTGTCTTCTTCCGCACAAAAGCGGGTCATGAGCGTCGTGAGAGCTGCCATAGATTTCGGCTTTTCCTGACCAAGGTGCCGGGCTAGCCACTCGTCTCGGATGTTGTGCTTGAAAGCCACTAAGGCCTCCGCATCCGGACAGTCAACGATTTGATTTTTCTTTGTAAGGAACCGAGTCCAGAATTGCCTGGCCGACTCTTCTGGCTGCTGAATTATGTGGCTCAAATCATCGGCGTCTGGTGGTCGCACATAAGTGCCCTGAAAGTTGTCGAGGAATGCGGCTTCCAGATCTTCCCAACAGCTAATGGAGTCCGCTGGCAAGCTGTTAAGCCAATGCCGCGCTGGTCCGTTGAGCTTTAGTGGGAGGTATTTGATGGCGTGTAAGTCATCTCTGTGGGCCATGTGGATGTGGAGGAGGAAGTCCTCAATCCATACTGCGGGAACTGTTGTGCCGTCGTATGATTCAATATTTACAGGTTTGAAACCTTCTGGGAATTGATGTTCCATTACTTCGTCTGTGAAGCATAAGGGGTGTGCGGCGCCTTTGTATTGGGCTATATCGCGACGCAGCTCGAATGGGTCTTGCCCGCTGTGTTCGGCCCGGCCGGATTTGCTTTTACTGTATCCGGCGTGACATTTGTTGTCTCGCAGAGTGGTGCGCCCTTGTGATCCGTAGATCGATCTTGAATGCTTTGCCTTGTCCTCCAATATGTCTCGTAGGTCTGGCATATCTCCCCATGCCTTTTTATTTGAATGGCATTGGGGTGGAGGCTGAGCTTTTGGCTGGAATGCCTCTCTATCGCGGCCACGAGGTGGTCGATCAGCCGTATCATACGCTTCTTTCTCCAGTCGGGGTAGCAACCTGCGCCTTGGGTAACTCTTGGAGGGGCGCTCGAGTTTATATTCCTCGACCGCGAGGACTTCAGTCCATTTGTCAGCTAGCAAATCTTGATCAGCTTGAAGCTACTGCTGCATTTTCTTCAGGCTATTTTCCGTGGCCATAAGCCAGCACTTGAAGTTCTCGTGTTCGACGGGATCCTTTGGAACGGCGAATTCATCGTCACCGAGGCTTGCCTCGTCTTCGGAGGGGGGCATGTGATTGTCATCCTCCTCCTCTTCGTCTGCCGCTCTCTCAGGAGAGCTGGCTCCTCCATCCTCCTGCTCTAAATCTTGCTGGAGGGGTTTGTTGTTTTCTTCGACACTATCCGGAGTGTTATTATCTCCGGTGCTGGTATGACCACTTTTGCTTTGGCGGGACTTAGAGCGGCGCCGCTGATGTCGGCCTTTGGGTTGCTTCTTGGAGGGGTCATCCTCCGCTGTCCCGTCGCCATTGCCTTCTTTGGGTGTATCCACCATGTATATGTCATATGACGAGGTGGCTTTCCAGTGCCCTATAGGTGCTGGTTCATGTTCGTCTCCTACATCGTCGTCCATACCGTCGATGTCTTCGGAGTCGAAGTCGAGCATGTCAGTTAAATCATCGACAGTGGCTACGAAGTGGATCGTGGGTGGGCATCGAATTTCTTCGTCGTCCGCATCCCAATCCTGTTGGCCATAGTCCGGCCAGGGCTCTCTTAACAAAGAGAGAGACCTTAGTAAATTCAGAATGTCGCCGAAGGGTGAGTGCTGAAAGATATCCGCGGCGGTGAATTCCATGATCGGCGCCCAATCGGATTCGATTGGCAGGGGCGCGGATGGTTCGGAGTCCGGAAAAGAGTCCGGCACCTTGGAGTCACGGGCTGCGCAGAGGGTTATGCTGGTGTTCGGCTCGATCGCCGTTGAGACTGCAGCCCCTGAGGCGGTGTCTAACCACCCATCCTCGACTGGCGCAGTTGGCTCCGAGCTAAGAGTCGGAGCTGATGCGGGCGCAGCCTCTGGGGTACTGTTCGGCGGCAGAGCTAGGTCATACCCATCGCGACAGTGCGGCACACCCGGCTATGGCTCGAATCCGTCGAATATCAAGTCTCTGAGAATGTCGGCCGTGTAGTTCAAACTTCCAAATCTGACATGATGGCCACGGGCGTAGCTTTCAATCTGCCCCAGATGGCCAAACGAATTAGCCCGCAGTGCAAAGCCGCTGGATACGAAGATCTGTCTGGGGAGAAAAGTCTCACCCTGGACCGCATCGCTATCGATGACAGTAGGAGCCATCAAGCATAACAGCGACGACACAGAGGAACTCTCAATGAAAGCACCAATGTCGGTGTCAAAACCGGCGGATCTCGGGTAGGGGGTCCCGAACTGTGCGTCTAGGCCGGACGGTAACAGGAGGCAGGGGACACGATGTTTTACCCAGGTTCGGGCCCTCTTGATGGAGGTAAAACCCTACGTCCTGCTTGATTAATATTGATGATATGGGTAGTACAAGAGTAGATCTACCACGAGATCAGAGAGGCTAAACCCTAGAAGCTAGCCTATGGTATGATTGTATGTTGTGATTGTTGTCCTACGGACTAAAACCCTTCGGTTTATATAGACACCGGAGAGGGTTAGGGTTACACAAGGTCGGTTACAAAGGAGGAGATATCCATATACGTATTGCCTAGCTTGCCTTCCACGCCAAGTAGAGTCCCATCCGGACACGAGACGAAGTCTTCAATCTTGTATCTTCATAGTCTAACAGTCCGGCCAATGGAGATAGTCCGGCTGTCCGGAGACCCCCTAATCCAGGACTCCCTCAACGACCGACATGCATCTGAAGTGGATTGTACGTGGAGAGGCCGAGAGCTGGGTCCACGGCCGCATGCAAGGAAATGCCTCCTTATTACGCGCAAAATAATGAGTCCTCCACCTGACATTAGGGACCCACCGAAAGGGCCTCTGTATTTTGTGAAAAAAACGTTACCGCCACTGACAGCTCGGACCCACCAGCTATATCTTCACATGCAAGGAAGTGCCTCCTTATTACGCACAAAAAAATGAATACTCCCCCTGTTAGCTGGAACCCAGTATAGTGGCAGGCTGACTTGTGGGCCTACTAAGTTTACAGGTGATAACCCATAAGTATAGGGGATCGCAATAGTTTTCGAGGGTAGAGTATTCAACCCAAATTTATTGATTCGACACAAGGGGAGCCAAAGAATATTCTCAAGTATTAGCATCTGAGTTGTCAATTCAACCACACCTGGAAACTTAATATCTGCAGCAAAGTATTTAGTAGCAAAGTAATATGATAGTAGTGGTAACGGTAGCAAAAGGTAACAATAGTAAAAGTAGTGTTTTTGGTATTTTGTAGTGATGATAGCAATAGCAACGGAAAAGTAAATAAGAGAAGAACAATATATGGAAAGCTCATAGGCAATGGATCGGTGATGGAGAACTATGCCGGATGCGGTTCATCATGTAACAGTCATATCCTAGGGTGACACAGAACTAGCTCCAGTTCATTGATATAATGTAGGAATGTATTCCGAATATAGTCATACGTGCTTATGGAAAAGAACTTGCATGCCATCTTTTGTCCTACCCTCCCGTGGCAGTGAGGTCCTTACGGAAACCAAGGGATATTAAGGCCTCCTTTTAATAGAGAACCGGAACAAAGCATTAACACATAGTGAATACATGAACTCCTCAAACTATGGTCATCACCGGTAAGTATCCCGATTATTTTCACTTCCTGGTTAACGGATCATAACACATAATAGGTGACTATAGACTTGCAAGATAGGATCAAGAACACTCATATATTGATGAAAACATAATAGGTTCAGATCTGAAATCATGGCACTCGGGCCCTAGTGACAAGCATTAGGCATAGCAAAGTCATAGCAACATCAATCTCAGAACATAGTGGACACTAGGGATCAAACCCTAACAAAACTAACTCGATTAGATGATAGATCCCATCCAACCCATCACCGTCCAGCAAGCCTACGATGGAATTACTCACGCACGGCAGTGAGCATCATGAAATTGGTGATGGAGGATGGTTGATGATGATGATGGCGACGGATTCCCCTCTCCGAAGCCCTGAACGGACTCCAGATCAGCCCTCCCGAGAGGTTTTAGGGCTTGGCGGCGCCTCCGTATCGTAAAACGCGATGATTTCTTCTGTCCGATTTTTTTCTCATCGAAACTCAATATATGGAGGTGGAGTTGGAGTCGGAGACGCAACAGGGGGCCAATGAGGTAGGGGGGCGCGCCCCCACCCTCGTGGCAAGACGGTGGGCCCCTGGCCTTCATCTTTGGCAGGTATTTTTCTTATTTTCTAAAAAGTGTCTCCGTGAAGTTTCAGGTCATTCCGAGAATGTTTGCTCCTGCACATAAATAACACCATGGTAGTTCTGCTGAAAACAGCGTCAGTCTGGGTTACTTCCATTCAAATCATGCAAGTTATAGTCCAAAACAAGGGCAAAAGTGTTTGGAAAAGTAGATATGTTGGAGACGTATCAACTCCCCCAAGCTTAAACCTTTGGTTGTGCTCAAGCAATTCAGTTGACAAACTGAAAGTGATAAAGAAAAACTTTTACAAACTCTGTTTGCTCTCGTTGTTGTAAATATGTAAAGCCAGCATTCAAGTTTTCAGCAAAGATTATAACTAACCACATTTGCAGTAACGCATAGGTCTCAAGTTTACTCATATCAATAGCATAATCAACTAGCGAGCCATAATAATAAAACTCGGATGACAACACTTACTGAAAACAATCATAATATGATATAAGAGGATGGTATCTCGCTAGCCCTTTTTGAGACCGCAAAACATAAATGTAGAGCACCTTTAAAGACCAAGGACTGATTAGACATTGTAATTCATGGTAAAAGAGATCCAGTCAAGTCATACTCAATGTAAATTAACAATAATGAATGCAAATGACAGCAGTGCTCTCCAACTGGTGCTTTTTAATAAGAGGATGATGACTCAGCATAAAAGTAAATAGATAGGCCCTTCGCAGAGGGAAGCAGGGATTTGTAGAGGTGCTAGAGTTCGGTTAGAAACAAAGATGAATAATATTTTGAGCGGTATACTTTCATTGTCAACATAACAACCAAGAGATGGCGATATCTTCCATGCTACACACATTATAGGCGGTTCCCAAATAGAATGGTAAAGTTTATGCTCCCCCTTCCACAACAAGCATCAATCCATGGCTTGCTTGAAACAACCAGTGCCTCCAACTAACAAGAGTCCCAGGGGGAGTTTTGTTTGCAATTATTTTGATTTAGTTTGCATAAAGAATGGGACTGGGCATCCCGGTGACCAGCCATTTATCTCGTGAGTGAGGAGCGGAGTCCACTCCTCTTGAGAATAACAGTCATGAACATGCATTAAAATTAATCAACACTGAATGCAAGCATGAGTAGTATATAATCCACCATGAACATAAATATCGTGAAGGCTATGTTGATTTTGTTTCAACTACATGCGTGAACATGTGCCAAGTCAAGTCACTTAAATCATTCAGAGGAGGATACCACCCTATCATACCACATCATAACCATTTTAATAGCATGTTGGCACACAAGGTAAACCATTATAACTCATAGCTAACCAAGCATGGCACAAGAAACTATGATCTCTAGTTGTCATTGCAAACATGTTTATTCATAATAGGCCGAATCAGTAACGATGAACTAATCATATTTACAAAAACAAAAGAGGTCGAGTTCATACCAGCTTTTCTCATCTCAGCCAGTCCATCATATATCATCATAATTGCCTTTCACTTGCACGACCGAACGATGTGAATAATAATAATAGTGCACGTGCATTGGACTAAGCTGGAATCTACAAGCATTCACTAAACAGGAGAAGACAAGGCAATATGGTCTCTTTTGTCAGATCAACAATAATGCATATAAGAGCCACTTCAACAATTTAATCATGGTCTTCTCCTATCGACCCCCAAAGAAAAGAAAAGAAATAAAACTATTTACACGGGGAAACTCCCAACAAGCAAAAGAAGAACAGGAAATATTTTTGGGTTTTCTTTTTAATTACTACTACAAGCATGGAAAGTAAACTATTTAAAAGCTACAACTAATTTTTTTGGTTTTTCTTAAGGTTTATTAAACACATAAGAAGAAAGCGTAAAGAAGGAAATTAAACTAGCATGGATGATACAATGAAAAAGTATGAGCACCGACATCTAGCAATGAGTGTGTGAGCATAAATGTAATGTTGGTGAGAAATACGTACTCCCCCAAGCTTAGGCTTTTGGCCTAAGTTGGTCTATGGCCACGGCTGGCCTGGCGGATATCCATAATAATAGTTGTTGGGGTCGTACTGTGATGAGGAAGAAGAAGGCTCAGATTGCCATTGGCTGACAATCATCTCCGGATCCCACTGGTAATTAGACTGTCGTGAAGGATTAAATTGTGGTTCTGGCTCTAGCTCCTCGGCTGGTGCAGGGTTCCGGTAGGCGTGGATAGCCGTAAACGGAATAAGGTACGTGCCTATAGTCAAATCAAACAAAGAAGGAGCAGGCAAGGTAATAGTCTCAGGATGATGTTTATTAAAGAACAATTGATATTTAAGCTCTCCTTCCCTATTCTTAACAATAAAATCATGTGCAACCATACTTTTATAATCTAGATAAACACGAGGCAGAACTTTTTCTTCCTTCTCAGCATGCCTAATAGGTATGTTAAAATGTGCAGCTAGGCGTGTAGCATAGATGCCTCCAAATATGGGGCCCTTTGTACGGTTCAGACTTAACCGTTTGGCAATAATGCTGCCCATACTAAAAGAGTTATCACCGTATAAACCGTGGTGCAAAATAATAATATCAGGGATACTCAGGTTTCCACAGTTCCCGCGACCAATTAAGCAACGACTAGCAAATAATGCAAAGTAGCGTAAAACAGGAAAATGTCTGCTAGTGATTCGTGCATCGGAAACCTTCCTTGTTTCCCCTAGAGTGATAGTGTCAATAAATCCCTCCACGTCATCACGATGTGGTTCTTCTGTCTTGCCCACAAAAGGGACTAAAAGATTTGACAAAAATCATAGAGTGACATCTCCTTATGCTCATCATATAAATGAAACTCCACCACAGGTGGTGAGTTCCTAGAATGGAAATGAAAGTTTTGCACAAAGGTATTTGTGAGCAAGAGATATTGATCGCATTGGTCGTGGAGGAAAGCGGTAAGGCCTGCAGTCTGAGCCAACTCATGAAAATCTTCATAAATCCGGGCTGCTCTTAAGAAATCCTCGGAAGGCCATTCACACGCCCGAACCTCCGCGGTGCGGGGCAGATTATACTTAGGCTTCGGTGCCTTTTCCTTCGAGCTTTGGCTCGATGAGCCCCTCAAAAGTCTCCTCATCATTTTCTGAAAAATTCTGAAATTTTTAGTAACTTCGAAATAAAAGTAAACCAAACTCAATAATATTGATAGCAACTACTCCTACAAGTGCCTAGGGCCTATATCATGCATCAAAACTACTTTTGACCATATAAATTTGACATGCAAGCTCAAGAACAGGGTCACCTAAGCAGCAAAGATTTGCAATGAATAAAGCACAAGAACAAAAACTAATTGGACCAATGGAGGAGTCACATACCAAGGAACAAACTCCCCAAGCAGTTTTGTGAGAGGTGCTTTGAGCAAGGAAATTGAAAATGGCAGCAAAATGAGCTTGGACTCGGGTTTGAGCTGGTTTTTCGTGTTTGGGGGATGAAGATGAAGTGTGTGGGTGCTGGAATAAGTGGAGGAGGGCCACCGTGGGCCCACGAGGCAGGGGGCGCGTCCTCCACCCTCGTGGCAAGGTGGTTGGCCCCCCTGGTGTGTTCTTTGTTCCATAAATCCTCAAATATTCTAGAAAAAATCATATTTAATTTTTAGGGCATTTGGAGAACTTTATTTTCGAGGTATTTTTATATTGCACGGATAATCAGATAACAAACAGAAAAATATTTATTTTTATTTTCTTTAATATAAATAACAGAAAGTAAAAGTGTGGTACAGAAGGTTGTACCTTCTAGTTTCATCCATCTCATGATCATCAAAAGGAATCCACTAACAAGGTTGATCAAGTCTTGTTAACGAACTCATTCCGAATAACATGGAACCGGAGAAATTTCGAATAACACTATGTTACCTCAACGGGGATATGCACATCCCCAATAATAAGAATATCATATTTCTTCTTGACAGTAGGAAGAGGAAATTCAAAACCTCCAAATATAATCGATGGAATTTTTCTAATAGAGTTGATACTATGAACTTGAGGTTGTTTCCTCGAAAAGTGTAGTGTATTCTCATTGCCATTAACATGAAAAGTGACATTGCCTTTAGTGCAATCAATAACAGCCCCTGCAGTATTCAAAAAGGGTCTTCCAAGAATAATATACATACTATCGTCCTCGGGAATATCAAGAATAACAAAGTCTGTTAAAATAGTAACATTTGCAACTACAACAGGCACATCCTCACAAATGCCGACAGGTATAGCAGTTGATTTATCAGCCATTTGCAAAGATATTTCAGTAGGTGTCAACTTATTCAAATCAAGTCTACGATATAAAGAGAGAGGCATAACACTAACACCGGCTCCAAGATCACATAAAGCAGTTTTAACATAGTTTCTTTTAATAGAGCATGGTATAGTGGGTACTCCTGGATCTCCAAGTTTCTTTGGTATTCCACCCTTAAAAGTATAATTAGCAAGCATGGTGGAAATTTCAGCTTCGGTATCTTTCTTTTATTTGTAACAATTTCTTTCATATACTTAGCATAAGGATTCATTTTGAGCATATCAGTTAATCGCATACGCAAAAAGATAGGTCTAATCATTTCAGCAAAGCGCTCAAAATCCTCATCATCCTTTTTCTTGGATGGTTTGGGAGGAAAAGGCATGGGTTTCTGAACCCATGGTTCTCTTTCTTTACCATGTTTCCTAGCAACAAAGTCTTTCTTATCATAACGTTGATTCTTTGATTGTGGGTTATCAAGATCAACACAGGTTCAATTTCTATATCATTATCATTACTAGGTTGAGCATCATCATGAACATTATCATTAACATTTACTAGTTTCAGGTTCATTACCAGATTGAGTTTCAGCATCAGAAATAGAAATATCATTTGGATTCTCAGGTGTTTCAGTAATAGGTTCACTAGAAGCATGCAAAGTCCTATCATTTTTCTTTTTCTTCCTTTTAGAAGGACTAGGTGCATCTATATTATTTCTCTGAGAATCTTGCTCAATTCTCTTAGGATGGCCTTCAGGATACAAAGGTTCCTGAGTCATTTACCACCTCTAGTCATAACTCTAACAGCATTATCATTATTCTTACTATTCAATTCATTGAGCAAATCATTTTGAGCTTTAAGTACTTGTTCTACTTGAGTGGTAACCATAGAAGCATGTTTACTAATAAGTTTAAGTTCACCTTTGACATTAGCCATATAATCACCCAAGTGTTCAAGCATATTTGAATTGTATTTCAATTGTCTACCAAAATAAGCATTAAAGTCTTCTTGCTTAGCCATAAATTTATCAAACTCATCTAAGCATGGGCTAGCAAACTTAGTAAATGGGATTTCAGCTTTATCATATCTATAGAGAGAATTTACCTTTACTACCTGTGTCGGGTTATCAAGACCATGAGTTTCTTCAATAGGTAAAGATTAAGATCATATGTTTCTTCAGCAGGCGGTAAATTAAGACCATGTATTTGAAGAATATGCCCCTAGAGGCAATAATAAAGTTATTATTTATTTCCTCATATCATGATAAATGTTTATTATTCATGCTAGAATTGTATTAACCGGAAACTTAGTACATGTGTGAATACATAGACAAACAGAGTGTCACTAGTATGCCTCCACTTGACTAGCTCATTAATCATAGATGGTTATGTTTCCTAACCATAGACATGAGTTGTCATTTGATTAATGGGATCACATCATTAGGAGAATGATGTGATTGACTTGACCCATTCTGTTAGCTTAGCACTTGATCGTTTAGTTTTCTGCCCTTGCTTTCTTCATGACTTATACATGTTCCCATGATTATGAGATTATGCAACTCCCGATTACCGGAGGAAAACTTTGTGTGCTACCAAACGTCACAACGTAACTGGGTGATTATAAAGGTGCTCTACAGGTGTCTCCGATGGTACTTGTTGAGTTGGCATAGATCAAGATTAGGATTTGTCACTCCAATTGTCGGATAGGTATCTCTGGGCCCACTCGATAATGCACATCACTATAAGCCTTGCAAGAATTGTAACTAATGATTTAGTTGCAGGATGATGTATTACAGAACGAGTAAAGAGACATGCCGGTAACGAGATTGAACTAGGTATTGAGATACCGACGATCGAATCTCGGGCAAGTAACATACCGATGACAAAGGGAACAACGTATAGTGTTATGCGGTTTGACCGATAAAGATCTTCGTAGAATATGTGGGACCCAATATGAACATCCAGGTTCCTCTATTAGTTATTGATCGGATACGTGTCTCGGTCATGTCTACATACTTCTCGAACTCATAGGGTCCGCACGCTTAAACGTTGGTGATGATCGGTATTATGAGTTTTGTGCTTTGATGTACCGAAGGTAGTTCGAGTCCCGGATATGATCACGGACATGACGAGGAGTCTCGAAATGGTCGAGACGTAAAGATCGATGTATTGGAAGGTTATATTCGGACACCGAATGAGTTCCAGAGGTTATCGAATAAATACCGGAGAACCGGGAGGTTACCAGAACCTCTCGGGGGGTTATTGGGCCTTATGGGCCCAAGTGGAGGAAGAGGAGAGGCGGCCAGCTATCGGCACGCGGCCCCCTAGCCCAAACCGAATTGGACTAGGGGGGCGGCCCCCCTTTCCTTCTTCTTCTCCTCCCCTTCCTTCCCCTCTCCTACTAGGACTAAGAAAGAGGGGGCAAACCTACTTCGAGTAGGATTGCCGCCCCTTGGGCGTGCCTCTCCCCTTGGTCGGCCATCTCCTCCTCCCCCCTTTATATACGGGGGTAGGGGGCACCCCAAAGACACACAAGTTGATCATTGATCCCTTAGCCGTGTGCGGTGCCCCCATCCACCATAATCCACCTTGATCATATCATAGCGGTGCTTAGGCGAAGCCCTGTGTCGGTAGCAACATCATCACCGTCAACACGCCGTCGTGCTGACGGAACTCTCCCGTGAAGCTCTGCTGGATCGGAGTTCATGGGACTTCATCGAGCTGAACGTGTGCTGAACTCGGAGGTGTCATGCGTTCGGTACTTGGATCGGTCAGATCGTGAAGACGTTCGACTACATCAACCGCATTCTCATAACGCTTCCGCTTACGGTCTACGAGGGTACATGGACGATACTCTTCCCTCACGTTGCTATGCATCACCATGATCTTGCGTGTGCGTAGGAATTTTTTGAAATTACTACGTTCCCCAACAGTGGCATCCGAGCTAGGTTTATGCGTAGATGTTATATGCACGAGTAGAACACAAGTGAGTTGTGGGCGATACAAGTCATACTGCTTACCAGCATGTCATACTTTGGTTCGGCGGTATTGTTGGATCAAGCGTCCTGGACCGACATTACGTATACGCTTATGCGAGACTGGTTCTACCGATGTGCTTTGCACACAGGTGGCTGGCGGGTGTTAGTTTCTCCAACTTTAGTTGAATCAAGTGTGTCTATGCCCGGTCCTTGAGAAGGTTAAGACAACACTAACTTGACAAACTATCGTTGTGGTTTTGATGCGTAGGTAAGAACGGTTCTTGCTCAGCCCGTAGCAGCCACATAAAACTTGCAACAACAAAGTAGAGGACGTCTAACTTGTTTTTGCAGGGCATGTTGTGATGTGATATGGTCAAGACATGATGCTATATTTTGTTGTATGAGATGATCATGTCTTGTAACCGAGTTATCGACAACTAGCAGGAGCCATATGGTTGTCGCTTTATTGTATGCAATGCAATCGCCCTGTAATTGCTTTACTTTATCACTAAGCAGTAGCGATAGTCATAGAAGCAATAGTTGGCGAGACGACAACGATGCTACGATGGAGATCAAGGTGTCGCACCGGTAACGATGGTGATCAAGACGGTGCTTCGGAGACGGAGATCACAAGCACACGATGATGATGGCCATATCATATCACTTATATTGTTTGCATGTGATGTTTATCTTTTATGCATCTTATTTTGCTTAGATCGACGGTAGAATTATAAGATGATCTCTCACCAAATATCAAGGTACAAGTGTTCTCCCTGAGTATGCACCATTGCGAAAGTTTGTCGTGCCGAGACACCATGTGATGATCGGGTGTGATAAGCTCTACGTTCACATACAATGGGTGCAAGCCAGTTTTGCACATGCAGAATACTCGGGTTAAACTTGACGAGCCTAGCATATGCAGATATGGCCTCGGAACACTAGAGACCAAAAGGTCGAGCGTGAATCATATAGAAGATATGATCAACATATTGATGTTCACCATTGAAAACTACTCCATCTCACGTGATGATCGGACATGGTTTAGTTGATATGGATCACGTGATCACTTAGATGATTAGAGGGATGTCTATCTAAGTGGGAGTTCTTTAATAATTTGATTAACTGAACTTTAATTTATCATGAACTTAGTACCTGATAGTATTTTGCATATTTATGTTGTTGTGGATGAATGGCCCGTGCTCTTGTTCTGTTGAATTTTAATGTGTTCCTTGAGAAAGCAAAGTTGAAAGATGATGGTAGCAATTACACGGACTGGGTCCGTAACTTGAGGATTATCCTCATTCCTGCACAGAAGAATTACGTCCTGGAAGCACCGCTAGGTGCCAAACCTGCTGCAGGAGCAACACCATATGTTATGAACGTCTGGCAGAGCAAAGCTGATGACTACTCAATAGTTCAGTGCGCCATGCTTTAGGGCTTAGAACCGGGACTTCAACGACGTTTTGAACATCATGGAGCATGTGAGATGTTCCAGGAGTTGAAGTTAATATTTCAAGCAAATGCCCGGATTGAGATATATGAAGTCTCCAATAAGTTCTACTGCTGCAAGATGGAGGAGAATAGTTCTGTTAGTGAACATATACTCAGAATGTCTAGCTACCATAACCACTTGACTCAACTGGGAGTTAATCTTCATGTTGATAGTGTCATTGACAGAGTTCTTCAATCACTGCCACCAAGCTACAAGAGCTTCATGATGAACTATAACATGCAAGGGATGAATAAAACAATTCCCGAGCTCTTCTCAATGCTAAAGGCCGCGGAGGTAGAAATCAAGAAGGAGCATCAAGTGTTGATGGTTAACAAGACCACCAGTTTCAAGAAAAAGGGTAAAGGGAAGAACAAAGGGAACTTCAAGAAGAACGGCAAACAAGTTGTTGCTCAAGAGAAGAAACCCAAGTCTGTACCTAAGCCTGAGACTGAGTGCTTCTACTGTAAACAAACTGGTCACTGGAAGCTGAACTGCCCCAGTATTTGGCGGATAAGAAGGATGGCAAGGTGAACAAATGTATATGTGATATACATGTTATTGATGTGTACCTTACTAATTCTTGTAGTGGTGCCTGGGTATTTGATACTGGTTCCGTTGCTAATATTTGCAACTCGAAACAGGGACTACGGATTAAGCGAAGATTGGCAAAGGACGAGGTGACGATGCGCGTGGGAAATGGTTCCAAAGTCGATGTGATCGCGGTCGGCACGCTACCTCTACATCTACCTTCAGGATTAGTATTAGACCTGAATAATTGTTATTTGGTGCCAGCGTTGAGCATGAACATTATATCTAGATCTTCTTTGATGCGAGACAGTTATTCATTTAAATCAGAAAATAATGGTTGTTCTATTTATATGAGTAATATCTTTTATGGTCATGCACCCTTGTAGAGTGGTCTATTCTTTTTGAATCTCGATAGTGGAGATACACATATTCATAGTATTTAAGCTAAAAGATGCAGAGTTGATAATGATAGTGCAACTTATTTGTGGCACTGCCGTTTGGGTCATATTAGTGTAAAGCGCATGAAGAAACTCCATTCTGATGGAAATTTGGAATCACTTGATTATGAATCACTTGGTACTTGCAAACCATGCCTCATGGGCAATATGACTAAAATGCCGTTCTCCGGAACTATGGAGCAAGCAACAGATTTGTTGGAAATCATACATACTGATCTATGTGGCCCGATAAATATTGAGGCTCGCAGTGGATATCGTTATTTTCTCACCTTCACAGATGATTTGAGCAGATATGGGTATATCTACTTGATGAAATATAAGTCTGAAACATTTGAAAAGTCCAAAGAATTTCAGAGTGAAGTGGAAAATCATCGTAACAAGAAAATAAAGTTTCTACAATCTGATCGTAGAGGAGAATATTTGAGTTACGAGTTTAGTCTTCATTTGAAACAATGAGGAATAGTTTCGCAACTCATGCGACCCGGAACACCACAGCGTAATGGTGTGTCCGAACGTCCTAATCGTACTTTACTAGATATGGTGCGATCTATGATGTCTCTTACTGATTTACCGCTATCATTTTGGGGTTATGCTTTAGAGACAGCTGCATTCACGTTAAATAGGGCACCATATAAATCCGTTGAGACGAATCCTTATGAACTGTGGTTTGGCAAGAAACCAAAGTTGTCATTTCTTAAAGTTTGGGGCTGCGATGCTTATGTGAAAAAGCTTCAACCTGATAAGCTCGAAACCAAATCAGAGAAATGTGTCTTCATAGGATACCCAAAAGAAACAATTGGGTACACCTTCTATCACAGATCTGAAGGCAAGACTCTTGTTGCCAAAATGGATCCTTTCTAGAGAAGGAGTTTCTCTCGAAAGAAGTGAGTGGGAGGAAAGTAGAACTTGATGAGGTAAATGTACCTGCTCCCTTATTGGACAGTAGTTCAACACAGAAATCGGTTCCTGTGACACCTACACCAATTAGTGAGGAAACTAATGATGATGATCATGAAACTTCAGATCAAGTTACTACTGAACCTCATAGGTCAACCAGAGTAAGATCCGCACCAGAGTGGTACGGTAATCCTGTTCTGGAGGTCATGTTACTAGACCATGACGAACCTACAAACTATGAGGAAGCGATGATGCGCCCAGATTCCGCAAAATGGCTTGATGCCATGAAATCTGAGATGGGATCCATGTATGAGAACAAAGTGTGGACTTTGGTTGACTTGCCCGATGATCGGCAAGCCATCGAAAATAAATGGATCTTCAAGAAGAAGACAGACGCTGATGGTAATGTTACTGTCTACAAAGCTCGACTTGTCGCGAAAGGTTTTCGACAAGTCCAAGGAGTTGACTACGATGAGACCTTCTCACCCGTAGCGATGCTTAAGTCCGTCCGAATCATATTAGCTGTTGCCGCATTTTATGATTATCAAATTTGGCAAATGGATGTAAAGACTGCATTCCTGAATGGATTTCTGGAAGAAGAGTTGTATATGATGCAACCTGAAGGTTTTATCGATCCAAAAGGTGCTAACAAAGTGTGCAAGCTCCAGCGATCCATTTATGGACTGGTGCAAGCCTCTCGGAGTTGGAATAAACATTTTGATAGTGTGATCAAAGCATATGATTTTACACAGACTTCTGGAGAAGCCTGTATTTACAAGAAAGTGAGTGGGAACTCTGTAGCATTTCTAATATTATATGTGGATGACATATTATTGATTGGAAATGATATAGAATTTCTGGATAGCATAAAAGGATACTTGAATAAGAGTTTTTCAATGAAAGACCTCGGTGAAGCTTCTTACATATTGGGCATCAAGATCTATAGAGATAGATCAAGACGCTTAATTGGACTTTCACAAAGCACATACCTTGACAAAGTTTTGAAGAAGTTCAAAATGGATCAGGCAAAGAAAGGGTTCTTACCTGTGTTGCAAGGTGTGAAGTTGAGTAAGACTCAATGCCCGACCACTACATAAGATAGCGAGAAAATGAAAGACGTTCCCTATGCTTCAGCCATAGGCTCTATCATGTATGCAATGTTGTGCACCAGACCTGATGTGTGCCTTGCTATTAGTTTAGCAGGGAGGTACCAAAGTAATCCAGGAGTGGATCACTGAACAGCGGTCAAGAACATCCTGAAATACTTGAAAAGGACTAAGGATATGTTTATCATTTATGGAGGTGACAAAGAGCTCGTCATAAATGGTTACATCGATGCAAGCTTTGACACTAATCCAGATGATTCTAAATCGCAAACCGGATAAATTTTTATAATGAACGGTGGAGCTATCAGTTGGAGCAGTTCTAAACAAAGCATCATGGCGGGATCTACATGTGAATCGGAGTACATTACTGCTTCGGAAGCAGCGAATGAAGGAGTCTTGATGAAGGAGTTCATATCCGATCTAGATGTCATACCTACTGCATCGGGTCCAATGAAAATCTTTTGTGACAAAACTGGTGCAATTGCCTTGGCAAAGGAATCCAGATTTCACAAAAGAACCAAGCACATCAAGAGACGCTTCAACTCTATCCGGGATCAAATCCAGGTGGGAGACATAGAGATTTGCAAGATACATACGGATTTGAATGATGCAGACCCGTTAACTAAGCCTCTTCCACGACCAAAACATGATCAGCACCAAGACTCCATGGGTGTTAGAATCATTATTGTGTAATCTAGATTATAGACTCTAGTGCAAGTGGGAGACTGAAGGAAATATGCCCTAGAGGCAATAATAAAGTTATTATTTATTTCCTCATATCATGATAAATGTTTATTATTCATGCTAGAATTGTATTAACCAGAAACTTAGTACATGTGTGAATACATAGACAAACAGAATGTCACTAGTATGCCTCTACTTGACTAGCTCATTAATCGAAGATGGTTAAGTTTACTAACCACAGACATGAGTTGTCATTTGATTAACGGGATCACATCATTAGGAGAATGATGTGATTGACTTGACCCATTCCGTTAGCTTAGCACTTGATCGTTTAGTTTTCTGTTGTTGCTTTCTTCATGACTTATAAATGGTCCTATGACTATGAGATTATGCAACTCCTGATTACTGGAGGAACACTTTGTGTGCTACCAAACGTCACAATTTAACTGGGTGATTATAAAGGTGCTCTACAGGTGTCTCCGATGGTACTTGTTGAGTTGGCATAGATCAAGATTAGGATTTGTCACTCTGATTGTCGGACAGGTATCTCTGGGCCCACTCGGTAATGCACATCACGATAAGACTTGCAAGCATTGTAACTAATGAGTTATTTGCGAGATGATGTATTACGGAACGAGTAAAGAGACTTGCCAGTAACGAGATTGAACTAGGTATTGAGATACCGACGATCGAATCTCGGGCAAGTAACATACCGATGACAAAGGGAACAACGTATAGTGTTATGCGGTTTGACCGATAAAGATCTTCGTAGAATATGTGGGAGCCAATATGAACATCCAGGTTCCTATATTGGTTATTGACCGGAGACGTGTCTCGGTCATGTCTACATAGTTCTCGAACTCGTAGGGTCGGCACGCTTAAAATTTGGTGATGATTGGTATTATGAGTTTTGTGTTTTGATGTACCGAAGTTAGTTCGGAGTCCCGGATATGATCACGAACATGACGAGGAGTCTCTAAATGGTCGAGACGTAAAGATCGATATATTGGAAGATTATATTCGGACACCAGATGAGTTCCGGAGGTTATCGGATAAATACCGGAGAACCGGGAGGTTACCGGAACCTCCCGGGGGTTATTGGGCCTTATGGGCCCAAGTGGAGGAAGAGGAGAGGCGGCTAGCTAAGGACGCACGGACCCCTAGCCCAAACCGAATTGGACTAGGGGGGGCGCCCCTCCCCTTTCCTTCTTCTTCTCCCCCCTTTCTTCCCCTCTCCTACTAGGACTAGGAAAGAGGGGGAAACCTACTTGGAGTAGGATTGCCCCCCCCCCTTGGGCGCGCCTCTCCCCTTGGCCGGCCTCTCCTCCTTCCCCCCTTTATATACGGGGGTAGGGGGCACCCCAAAGACACACAAGTTGATCATTGATCCCTTAGCCATGTGCGGTGCCCGCCTCCACCATAATCCACCTCAATCATATAGTAGCGGTGCTTAGGCACAGCCCTGCGTTGGTAGCAACATCATCACCGTCAACACGCCGTCGTGCTGACGGAACTCTCCCGTGAAGCTCTGCTGGATCGGAGTTCGTGGGACGTCATCGAGCTGAACATGTGCTGAACTCGGAGGTGCCGTGCGTTCAGTACTTGGATCGGCCGGATCGTGAAGACGTTCGACTACATCAACCGCATTCTCATAACGCTTCCGCTTACGGTCTACGAGGGTACATGGATGATACTCTTCCCTCTTGTTGCTATGCATCACCATGATCTTGCGTGTGCGTAGGAATAATTTTGAAATTACTCAGGTTCGGGCCCTCTTGATGGAGGTAAAACCCTACGTCCTGCTTGATTAATATTGATGATATGGGTAGTACAAGAGTAGATCTACCACGAGATCAGAGAGGCTAAACCCTAGAAGCTAGCCTATGGTATGATTGTATGTTATGATTGTTGTCCTACGGACTAAAACCCTTCGGTTTATATAGACACAGGAGAGGGTTAGGGTTACACAAGGTCGGTTACAAAGGAGGAGATATCCATATCCGTATTGCCTAGCTTGCCTTCCACGCCAAGTAGAGTCCATCCGGACACGAGACGAAGTCTTCAATCTTGTATCTTCATAGTCTAACAGTCCGGCCAATGGAGATAGTCCGGCTGTCCGGAGACCCCCTAATCCAGGACTCTCACTCACTTGCTCAACAACCATCTTTTCCTTCCTCTTTCTTGATTTTGCCTTGTCAAGTCAGACCCACAAGAAAAAGGAATAAACTTTGCTCTTCAGAACTCATTGATGCATGATACTGACGAACACTACTTTCATGTAAGGCAGCCGCATGATAGGAGGATGGAATATGTATGAAAAACAGGACGGCGTGACATATTGACATGTATGATGTATAAAGTGTAAACTAAGAACAAGGTGCTTGAACTTGTTAGAATCGATGCAAGCTAGAAACCATATGAAAGATGAAACCAATATCACTCTGCCAAATTGAAAGGGTGCCCTAAAAATGTATTTGACCAAATTAGAAGCAATACATGGCAACAGGCTAGAAATAATATGCAATATGCAACGAATAAAGGTGACTCATCGTAAGTGATTGATGCAGGATACAGAAGAGAGGTATTTTCATGTAAGAACAAGGTTAACACATAGATGTAGTGTGTACCAAAAATAGGAAAGCATGTCATATTCACAGGTATAGTGTGTAAACTAAGAAGATGCAATTTACCCTAATTAGAAGCATTACAAGCTAGACACCGTATGCAACATGCAACCACATATCACACTGCGAAGTTAGAGCAAGCACATGTGATGGTGGTGTAGGGGAAGTGCGGTCTTCAGGTATAGAGCTACGTTCAATATCTTCATTTAGGCCTGTTGTTTCTTGAGAATCATGTGGAGAGGATGAAATTTCATTCTTTATAAGAGTATTGCGTCTCATATTAACCCACGCGCTGTGACTGTCTCATCATAAGCGAAATAGACCAGGATACACAAGAACATTAGTTTGATGTAAGAACATGGTGTGATAGGACAGATGTAGTATGTACAAAAACAGGAAGGCTGTGTCATATTCACATGTATAATGTGTAAGCTAAGGAGATGCAATTTAACAAATTGGGAGCATTGATGAGGGATACACAAGAAAGTAGTTTGATGTAAGAACATGGTTAATAGAAAGACGTAGTATGTACCAAAAACAGGAAGGCATGTCATATTCACAGGTATAATGTGTTAACTAAAGGGATGCAATTTACCCTAATTAGAAGCATTACAAGGTAGACACCATATGCAACATGCAACCACATATCACACTGCCAAGTAAGAGCAAGCACCTGCGATGGTGGTGTGGGGGAATTGCGGTGATCAACTAGAGAGCTACGTTGACTATCTTCATTTAGCCTTGCTGTTTCTTGAGAATCATGTGGGGAGGATGACACTGCACTCTTTAAACGAGTAGGGCGTCTCACAGTAACCCACTCGGGTGACTGTCTCATCATAAGTGATTGACGAGGGATACAAAAGAGCATTAGTTTGATGTACGAACATGGTTAATAGACATATGTAGTATGTATCAAAATAGGAAGGCATGTCATTATCAAAGGTATAATGTGTAAAGTAAGCAGATGCAATTTAACCAAATTGGAAGCAATACAAGCTAGACACCATATGCAACATGCAACCACATTTGACAGCGCGAAGTTAAAGCAAGCACCTGGGATGGTTGTGTGTGGCAATTGAGATCATCAACTGCAGAGCTACGTTTACTGTCTCCAACTGCTGACACTGCACCCATTAGAGCGCGAAACGCTTAGTGCTTATCTTCGAATTACACTGGAGCGACTTCTGTCTTTTCTTTTCTGCATTCATCAACACTGCGTCAGAGTCTGAAATACCCATGCATAAAAAAACAATAGTGTGAGTATGGGTGAAGTGTGTGCACAATTAGTACAGTGTAAAGGTAGCAGATAGCAGGTCGGTGAGAAATAAATGACGGGAGACATATGATAGCTCTACAACATGCATGGCACACTAAATTACTACAGGATTCTATGAAAATAACAGTCGACTGAAAGCAAATAGGTCAGTCCATTTTTCTGCACCGTCCGATGTACAAAGAACGGGCAGATCGCCTTCATCTACCTCCAGCCAGTCAGTGTTGACGATCTTCCTCGAAACGCCAGCGACCACCGCCCAGTATTCCTCCCCTGCCTGCGCCCTCCCCTCGACCTCACCGCACCGCCGTGCTTGGCACCCCCCGGCCATCCATTCAAGCCCCGCCGACCTCCAGATCGGGCGCAAGCAGCTCCTGCGCCCCACACCCCTATGATAGACACCGATGCGCCGCTTCCCGGGGAACAGGCGGACTAGGTGCTCGCGCGCCTAAGCGGGTGCTGCTTCTTTTAATTGCGGTTCGACTGACCCTGAATTGAAATCCAGGCGGGCTACTGACCTCTAGCAAAGGTGAAATAGTAAAAGGGAGGAAACCTTGTGCATTTAGTATCACGAAGAAGATGTAGTAAGAAGCGCTCAACTAGTTTCTTTCGTGGGAAGAATACTGTGTGAGCGGAGACGTAAGATTTTCATGAATAAGGGAATAGGAGTACCTCTTTCTGCCGGCAGTGTTGTGTCCTCCTTCTATTTTTCCGACAATCTTCTTGTTGTTCGCCGGAAACCAGAAGTTGTGGAGGACGGTGCAGCCTTGGACAAACCCATGGCCAAGTTGTTGAGTGTGGTGTGGTGGCCGTCTGTCGGTGGCGGGGAAGCAGATCCGAGGCGGCGAACGACGGCGTAGCGGGAACAACTCCAGTGCAGTGGACGGTTGCGACAGTGGAGCCGCAGCAGTGAGGCGCAGGACGGCGTGGTCAGAGTGGTTCTGGTAAGACGCACGTCGGGGTTGGCATCGTGGAGGCAGCTCTGCCTCGGCTTCAGCTGCTAAGTCCTTGAGGGCGTTGCGGTTGCGGTTGCATTGGACAACGGCATTGGGGTACCGGCTCCGGCGTGATGGAGGAGGGCGACGGTGGATTGGCCGCTATGGGGTGGAGGACAGAGGAGGCTGGGGTTTCGTAGCTGGGTGGAGAGGGCGTTTTCGCGCCCGCGGAGTATGAATGGGGAAACGGAGGGAGGCGGGGAACTATGGGGGAACAATGTTTCAGTTTGAGACACGCTTGTTTGAAATTTGGGGAAAGTTACAAACTTTGCCCCCATCTAAAATTTCGGACATATTGCGGGTTGGGGGTAGGACAGTCATGTCAGGTGTCCCAAATGTGGGCGGGATAGATTTCGGCCGAGCGCATGGGTAGGCGCCCACGGCGTATGAATGCTTCTCGGAGGCGGTTGAGACTGGCGTCTTGGTGAAGTTACAAACCTACCCCGGTTTAGACCTTTGGACATCGGGCCGATAGGCTACACGGGCCAGAGTCAGGACAGTAATTTCCTACCACCAAAACATTAGTCTCGCGCGGTTTCGGGTGACCAGAGGCCTATTTGGCGCTTCGTTCAATATTTGGGAGCAGAAGCATTAACGTTTTCGGTTCTCTTGAATTGAACTTTCAGGATTTGTCAAACTTCACAAATCTTTACTCTTGAAAATCCTAAAGCTACGATTATTTTGGAATGGAGGGGGTACATTTGAATATACATTGTACACGAGTATATATTAAAAAATATGCAACTTACCTCAGTTCATGCATGGTTCCAGATATAATCTCCTTGGTTGCAAAAAAAGTTAGATATGCGTATGAATATATATAGCATGTTCAAACTCACAACAAATGATTGATGCCCCCTTTTACATCTGATTTACAAATGCCATTATCTCGGGTTCAAATAGATGAATGCACTTCCTATGAATTGAATCTTCGAAACCCCCTTTATGTTGAATTCGATGATGTATTCTATTTCGTAGCTAGCAATTTGGAATGTATCCATGCAAGTGACAAAATGTATAAAGTGCTTCACACTAACAACATGGAGTGCACTAATTAATGTTTATATATGAATTGCAAAAGCATCCATTGCCTGTATTTCAACCGCTCTCACTCTATGGATCGATAATATGAAATAAACACATGCACATGCTAGAATTCAATAGAGTATGGGTGTCTGATAGAGCGATTTTCGTTCCATACACAATTTGCAAAATTCATGATCTCATCCAAAAATAATAATGCCATTTATATTTTAATTTAATGCGTAGAACCGCCTTTTACACGTAGATGCACTATGCCTCGCCCCGTTCTCACAAACGCGTTATATATCTCTCTATCTAACGCATAAGTGCACACACTTTATATGCATCGGCATTTCTCTTTCACACATGCTCACAATCTCTCTCAGGGTGTCGGAGTGTCTCATGCACATGCTCTCTCTGTTTCTCTCTCTCTCTCTTTCTGACTACTATGTACCACTCTTTTCACTAATCTCAGTTGGAAAACACTATTTCTCTCACATGCATATATACACATGCACGGTCTCTACTATCCCTCTATACGCACATATATGTGCCTACGTGTCTCCCGCACGCACATTATCTTTAGGCCTCTCTCGCACACATTGCCCCCCCGACACACCTCTCTCTTAGTAGTTGGCAGATATGATTTCATCATATCATTCGGATAGGATATCCCTGGCTGTTAGGCTGGATGGTAATACGAGGCAAAGTTTTACCCTAGTTCGGATCCGACCCTTGTAGTTGAAGAAAGAGCCTACTCCTGGTACTGTATATTAGTGATAGGGGTGTGTACAAAGTACAGTGAATACCAGGCATTGTGCGTGTGTGTATACTATCGACGAACTAGCCCCCAAGCTTGTATAACATACTAAGGGCCTAGGGTTACAAATCATATATAGTCGGCTTATCACCAGTGGGGATAGAGTCTCCGCGACTCTGGTAGCTTCGTGTTGTAAGCGAGTCCTCCACATGGGTCTTCGTATAACACGTCTCGGTCCAACCTATATGTGGCGCAGGATGGAACCGATCCACGAGTCTTCATGTTGACCCACCACAACTAGAAATGATGTGCCCACCACACCACACACGCAAATCGGCCACTAAGAAAATAAGCATATACAATAGTACATCGGTATCTAGCTCACCGATACGTCTCCATATTTTGTTGATGACACCTGACCGGACTTTGCATTTGATGCGTGCTCCGTATTTTGTTGACGACACTTATGGTCATTGTATTTGAAGCGAAAGCACGATATGGTCACTGGACTTCAGAATAAGCTCATCACGGTCACCACATACATTTTGTCGGTTGTCGGTGTCAAAACCGGCAGATCTCGGGTAGTGGGTCCCAAACTGTGCGTCTAGGCCGGATGGTAACAGGAAGCAGGGAACACAATGTTTTACCCAGGTTCGGGCCCTCTTGATGGAGGTAAAACCCTACGTCCTGCTTGATTAATATTGATGATATGGGTAGTACAAGAGTAGATCTACCACGAGATCAAGGAGGCTAAACCCTAGAAGCTAGCCTATGGTATGATTGTTGTGTATGGAGTTGATTGCCTACGGACTACAACCCTCCGGTTTATATAGACACCGGATAGGGTTAGGGTTACACAGAGTCGGTTACAATGGTAGGAGATCTTGAATATTCGCATCGCCAAGCTTGCCTTCCACGCCAAGGAAAGTCCCATCCGGACACGGGACGAAGTCTTCAATCTTGTATCTTCATAGTCCAGGAGTCTGGCTGAAGGTATAGTCCGGCTACCCGAACACCCCCTAATCCAGGACTCCCTCAGTAGCCCCTGAACCAGGCTTCAATGACGACGAGTCCGGCGTGCAAATTGTCTTCGGCTCTGTAAACACCAAGTCCTTCATAGAAGATTGTAAACACCAAGAGTAGTGTCCGGCTCTGTAAAATAAGCTTCCACATATTGCCGTAGAGAGAATAATACTAACACAAATCAAATCTGCTGACGTATTCCGCAGTGCGTCATCACACTACAGCCAAGTCCTTTTACTCGAATCGTTTTTACTTTTCCACCTCAGCATGTTTTGTGAGGCGGTTTCCTTGGCACGTCTTGTCAAAGCAGAGATCGTGTACCCCCTTTACGGGATTCTCATCAATACGGACGTGGGTAATCCAATCGTGCCACTTATCACGGTGCTTGGGAGGCAAGCGAGTTTTACTAGGCAGGTGGGGACGCACAACCGCATCCGCCCATATAAGGGGATAGGGATCCACCTTTTTACCTACGCCTTCTTCCTCCTTTGCCTATCCATCTCCTGCGCACTCGAGCTCCAGCGCCCAAGCCCGCACTTCCCACCTCAACCTCCTCCAGCAATGTCCGAAGCGGGAGGCAAGTGGATGGTCTCCTCCGTCACGGAGGGCCATGTCAAAAAGCTAAGGAAGGCCGGATACTTGTCCAAAGACATCGCACACCGACTTCCCGAGGAGGGGCAGCTTCTCCCCACCCCAAGGCCCCATGAGAGGGTAGTATTCCTTCCCCACTTCCTCTGCGGACTAGGTTTTCCACTCCACCCATTTGTCCGGGGGCTCATGTTTTACTATGGCCTGGATTTCCACGATCTGGCCCCAAACTTCGTCCTCAACATCTCGGCGTTTATCGTCGTGTGCGAGGCTTTCCTCCGCATCCGCCCCCATTTCGGCCTCTGGCTCAAGACCTTCAACGTCAAGCCCAAGGTGGTGCACGGCAGCTAGGCGGAGTGCGGAGGCGCCATGGCGGGCAAGATGGCCAACGTCCTATGGCTCGAGGGCTCCTTTGTGGAGACCCTCAAGGGGTGGCAATCGTGGTGGTTTTACATCACCGAGCCGTACGATCCGAAATGGATCGCAGCCCCCGAGTTCCGATCCGGACCCCCCACGTGGCTTATGTCCTGGAAAGAGACGGGCCTGTCATGGGGCGACGAAAAAGAGGTGACCGGACTGCAAACATGCATCCAGTCCCTGGTGAGCAAGCTGATCAAGCTCGTCAATGTAGTCTAGGTTATGCTCATCCGCCGGATCCTCCCGTGTCAACAACGGGACTTTAATCTATGGGAATTTGACCCGGCGCAGCACCAAACCCTTAACAGGCTCTTCGACACGACGTATGAAGACGTCTGGAAGGTGCTAACCAAAGGCGCCAAGGCTCCCACATCCGCTTCCGAGGACCGCGGATACAGCTTGCAGCGTCACGCTAGTGAGGTAAGCTATTTTCACCTTTTACAGGATGTTAAGTTTTTTCATAGTTTGACTCTATGCGGGATCTAAACTCCCTTACCTTTGACAGGCTTGGCGGGCGAAGTCCGGATCGATTAACTGTCCGGCTCCCTTGCTCGAAGACCCAGCCCCTGCTCTCCTAGTGAAGCTGCTGGTTCCGGCGCCTTATGTGGTGCCGGAGAAGAAGGCCAAGAAGAAGAAGGCCACGGGGACTCGAAAGAGTGCCCGTAATGTGGTGGTGTCGGACTCGTCATCTGACGAGTCCGAGACGCCCTCCTCCCGTGAAAACAAGGAGGAGGAAGAAGAAAACTCTCCCCCCCAGCGGAGGGAGGAGAGAAGAGGAAGGCCGCCCCAACGGGGGAGGCCGAGGGGTCTAGGAAAAGGAAGACCCCTCCGCCGGACTACGCCCCCAACGCCGAAGAGGGCAAAGAGGAGTGGCCAAACAGGGCCAAGCGTCCGGCGAAATCGTAAGTTTGGATATCAGAATAACTCATGATGTTCCTTTGTTGCACAGCTTTCCCTAATGTCGAACGTAATTATGCAGCCCGCCCCGGGCCGAACTCAACGAGTCGTCGAGCGGCTCCCTGGATTCATCGAACGTGAACTCAATTCCGCCCGTTGTCTCCCCCCGCACTGCGGACGATGCCGAAGTGGCATCGCAACAAGCTCCGGGGCAGGAGGATGTGGTCCTGGAGGAGCCACAAGGCGACCTCCCGGACCCCAGGAGTAAAGGGGACAAGACCCCCCAGGGCTCCAAGTCCGGCTTTGTGTCGGACACCGCGCCGGAATCTTCAACAGTTCCGGACCGCGGTAGGCGAACTCCTTCCAAGAGGAGCAAGCCTTCTGAGCCGGCGGCCTCCGTCCAACCGGAGGTGCCGGACAATCTGCTCGAGGTGCTTGACGGCGCCTCCATCGATGAGGAGCACCATACTATTATGAGTACGGTGATCCAGAAGGTTCAGTCCGCCAAGAGCGGACTGAGTGAAGCTTGTGCTACCCTCCTAACAGGCTTTGAGGTAAGTAAACATATATAAAAATAGTACCGCATAGACAGTAGCCCCTGATGCTCTGTTTGGCGTTCGGAAAGAAATGCCGAATAGAGGATCTAGTAAATTTCGCAGGAGTCTAACAATAAAGAGTCAATATGCGTGTGCAGGCTTCGCTGCTATCCACCGCCGCACTGACTGCGGAGGTGGGTGTCCTGAAACAGGACCTCAAGCGGACCGAGCAAGAGCTTGGCCTTGCCAAGCGGCAGCTCGAGGAAAAAGAAGGTAGGAAATACCTTACAGAAAAAGTGCCTATAGAGAGGCGTGATTGCAAAAAATAACAGGATTGCACTGCTTATTATAGGGGCCACGACTGAGGTGGCGACCCTCAAGCAAGCGCTGTCCGAGGCCGAAAAGAAAACAGCCGCGGAGCGCACCGAGCGAGAGAAACTTGGGGCTCAGGTTGGCGAGGTGCAGCAAGAGCTTCAGGCTCTCATGGAAAAACATGAGAGTTTGGAGCTTGAGTCAAAGACCCAAGCGTCCGAGCTCGCGGCGGCCCTTGAGACTGCCAAGTCTGCCAAGGCCGAAGCCCAAAAGGCCCTCCAAGAGTTGGAGGAGATGAAGAAGATAGCAGCGGGTAAGGCATTCTTTATGCAAAGCAGAAATATAAAAGTAAAGTACTTGTTACTTACCCGAATCCGGAGTTCTCCAGGGGCATTCGCAGATCTTCCCTCCAGCGTATCCGACGCCGCCGCATTCTACCGAGCTAAAGAGGGCAGCTCGACGGAGAAGGTGTTCTGGTCTCAGTATGCTGAGGCCGGACACCCTGTGCCCTTGAGCGACCAGCTGAAACAGCTGGTCGAGCTCCACAAGGCGGCCGAACAGGCCATGAAGGGCTTCATAGTTCGGCTGTGGCCTGGAGAGGCCCTGCCTGGGAGCTACTTCGGGCTGGTGCGGCGGCTGGTGGAGGCCTGTCCAAGGCTCGAGGTCATCAAGCGCTCCGTCTGCATCGAAGGTGCCCGTCGGGCCCTTGCCCGTGCAAAGGTGCACTGGGGTAAGCTGGACGGTGAGAAGCTTGTGAAGGACGGGCCGCCACCGGGGAAGGAGCATCGCAAGCCCGAGAACTATTACAAGGATGTTCTTGCGGGTGCCCGCCTTGTGGCGGATGAATGTACCAAGGATGTAATTTTTGAAAAAACTCGCTCGTTTTTATCCTGTGCGCTGAAAACTTGTTCATGGGCGCTTAAGCAATGCTTGTTGAATTTAAAATATTATTTTCTGTGCGGCCGTTTATCAAAAAATTGAGAGATGGCCAGTCGTCGGCTTCTGCCCCCATGCCACTAGTGCTGGGGTGTTCGGGATAAACCTGAGCGCTCTTTTTCCCATAGTTGGGTCCTTCGAGGGAGGCGCTCAGCACAATGAACCAGGCAATCGGACTATAATGCTTGAACACTCTCACTTAGCCATAGAACTTTATAACTTTAAATTTCGGCGAAGCCCCTAGTTCGGAAGACCGAGTTCGGGGCGCTATCCACGCCTTGGCCGGACAAATCCGGCTCCTCGCTCGAAGCGGCATAAGTCTTTAGGGACTCGAAAAACCTCTCGAACAGCGACTGGTCTCTCGCCTCATCATGACAGTCAGTTTTAGCTTTCTCCACTGAGGTGCTTAACCCAGCTCAACCGGGGCACAATCGAAGTGGTTCTCCTAGTGCTACCTTAGCCGATATAGCGGAACGTAAGGCACCAAAACATAGGAGCCGGGCAAACCCAACTATTGACCCAAATCATGATTCGGAGTCGATGCATATAGTGCTATAAGTTCGGGGTGCCGCACTTGTGAAAGTGTACGGACTTCTCACACCATATTAAAGGGTACTGAAGCCCCTGGCGTACTTGCCGTACCACGGTGTACGGGTGCAACATGTCATTAATGAACATATATAAAAGAGAGTAATGCAGAAAATAGACAAGAGCTATGCATTGTTTATAGAGAGGCTATTTATCAAAGCTGAACGATACAAATAGTGCGGTAAGCAAAAGATATTGGACTATTCAGTATGTCCTGACCAGGGGCAGGCTGCGGAATTGTATTTAAAACAGGTATACCGCTCGTAATAGAGACCACCTGGGAGTTCCATAATGCGGCATGGATTGTCTGCCTCCCTGGATCTTGCATCGTTTGTGCGGCAGTCGAATTGCCGAATAGGTCGTCCGAAGTATGGAGTCCTGAAAATAAGAAAAAATTAAAAAAAGTATCCGGCAGCCCCTAGTACGTTTTAAGCCGTATTTTGGGCGTGCCGTTATTGTGCCCCTTCCCCTGTGCCCATGGTATTTCAAGGGCGTAGTTATGTACGCGAGGTACTGGTTTCGCTATGTCGCGAAGGCTGGGGTTGGGGCCGCATTGCTACGCTTGCTCAGAGTGTGCCAGGCGGTCCTGCTGTGGGTTACTCCGGGCGCGCTTGGCAGTGTCTGGCTTTTTAATGGCCGGACTGGAGAATTGCCTGAGAAGGCTACTTTGTACCTCCGTTGCGAGAGCCGCCGTATGCTCCTCCGTACGGAGGGAGCGTTCGGTGTTTCCGTTGACCGTAATTACTCCTCGAGGGCCTGGCATCTTGAGCTTGAGATATGCGTAGTGCGGCACCGCATTGAATTTTGCGAATGCGGTTCGTCCGAGCAGGGCGTGATAGCCACTGCGAAACGGGACTATATCAAAGATTAATTCTTCGCTTCGGAAATTGTCCGGGGATCCGAAGACCACGTCAAGTGTTACTGAGCCTGTACAGTTGGCTTCTACACCTGGTATAACGCCTTTAAAGGTCGTTCTTGTGGGCTTAATCCTTGAGGGATCTATGCCCATTTTCTGCACTGTATCCTGATAAAGCAGGTTCAGGATACTGCCGCCGTCCATGAGGACTCTTGTGAGATGAAATCCGTCGATGATTGGGTCGAGAACCAATGCGGCGAAGCCGCCATGACGGATGCTAGTGGGATGGTCCCTTCGATCAAAAGTGATCAGGCAGGAGGACCATGGGTTGAACTTTGGGGCGGCTGGCTCCATCGCGTATACGTCCCGTAGCGCACGCTTCCGCTCCCGCTTGGGAATGTGGGTTGCGTATATCATGTTCACCGTCCGCACTTGTGGGGGAAAGCCCTTCTGTCCATTGTTATTCGGCGGCTTGGGCTCCTCGTCGTTGATGTGCAGCCCCTTGTCTCTGTTTTCGGCCCTTAACTTGCCTGCCTGCTTGAACACCCAACAATCCCTGTTAGTGTGATTGGCTGGCCTTTCGGGGGTGCCATGTATCTGGCACAAGCGATCGAGTATTTGGTCCAAACTGGACGGGCCCTGAGTATTCTTTTTGAATGGCTTTTTCCGTTGACCGGATTTATAGCCTTTGAATCCGGCATTGACTGCCGTGTCTTCATTGTTGTCGTTGTTAACACGGCGTTTTTGCTTATTCCGACGTCTCCTGCCACTTTTTCCTTGGTATCCGAATTACCAGGATTCTTTGATAAGTTGTTACTGCGAGCTAGCCAGCGGTCTTCTCCCGCGCAAAAGTGGGTCATGAGTATCGTGAGGGCTGCCATGGATTTCGGCTTTTCCTGTCCCAGGTGCCGAGCAAGCCACTCGTCGCGGATGTTATGCTTGAAGGCTGCTAGGGCCTCTGCGTCCGGATAGTCGACTATCTGGTTTTTCTTTGTTAGGAACCGTGTCCAGAATTGTCTGGCCGATTCTTCTGGCTGCTGAATTATGTGGCTTAATTCTTCGGCATCTGGCGGTCGCACGTAAGTGCCCTGGAAGTTGTCGAGGAATGCGGCTTCCAGGTCCTCCCAAGAACCGATTGAGTCTGCTGGCAAGCTGTTAAGCCAATGCCGGGCCGGTCCTTTAAGTTTGAGCGGGAGGTATTTGATGGCGTGTAGATCATCGCCGCGTGCCATGTGGATGTGAAGGAGATAATCCTCGATCCATAGCGCCGGATCTGTTGTGCCATCGTATGATTCGATGTTTACGGGTTTGAAACCCTCTGGGATTTTATGATCCATTACTTCATTTGTGAAGCATAGTGGGTGTGCGGCGCCTCTATACCGGGCTATATCACGACGCAGCTCGAAAGAGCTATGTCTGTTGTGTTCGGCCCGGCCGGATTTGTTGTATCCGGAGTGAAGATCATTGTCACATGCCGTAGGGCGCCTGCGCGATCCGTAGATCGATCTTGTTTGTCTTGCCTTATCCTCCAATATGTCTCGCAGGTCGGGCGCATTTTCCCGTGCCTTAGTTGAGCGGCGTCGGGGCATGGCTTGGGTGGAGGGCCGAGAGGCCTCTCTGTCATGGCCGCGAGGTGGCCGGTCTGCCATGTCATGCGCTAGTGATGCAGGTGCTTCCTCCTCTGATCGGGGTAGCGGCCTGCGCTTCGGGTAACTCTTGGAGGGGCGTTCGAGTTTATACTCTTCGGCCGCAAGGACTTCAGTCCATCTGTCAGCTAGCAAATCTTGGGCAGCTCTAAGCTGTTGCTGCTTTTTTTTAGGCTGCTTGCCGTGGCTAAAAGCCTGCATTTAAAACGCTCTTGTTCGGCGGGGTCTGATGGTATGACGAATTCGTCGTCATCGAGGCTTGCCTCGTCTTCGGAGGGAGGCGTATAGTTATCATCCTCGACCTCTTGGTCTGCCGCTCTCTCATGAGGGCTGGCTTCTCCATCTTCCTGTGCCGAATCTTGCTGAGGTGGGTGTTCTTCGGCGCTATCCGGGGTAGTATTATCTCCTGTGCCAGAATCACCGTTTTTGTTTTGGCGGGATTTAGAGCGGCGCCGCTGACGCCGGCGCTTTGGCTGTTTCTTGGGGGCGTCATCCCCCACTGTTCCATCGCCATCTCCATCTTTTGGAGTGTCCACCATATATATGTCATATGACGAGGTGGCCTTCCAGCGCCCTACAGGTGCTGGTTCCTGTTCGTCTCCTACATCGTCGTCCATGCCGTCGATGTCTTTGGAGCTGAAGTCAAGCATGTCGGTTAGATCGTCGACAGTGGCTACAAAGTGGGTGGTGGGTGGGCTTTGAATTTCCTCATCGTCCGTATTCCACCCTCGCTGACCGTAGTCCGGCCAGGGCTCTCCTGGTAAAGAGAGAGACTTAAGAGAATTCAGGATGTCGCCAAAAGGCGAATGCTGAAAGATGTCTGCGGCGGTGAACTCCATTATCGGCGCCCAATCGGATTCGATTGGCAGGGGCGCGGGGGGTTCGGAGTCCGGGGAGGAGTCCGGATCCTCGGAGTCACGGGTAGTGCAGAGTGCAGGGCTAGCGTTCAGCTCGATCGCCTCTGAGATCGCAGCCCCTAAGGCAGCGTCCAACCGCAGATCCTCGATCGGCGCAGTAGGCTCCGAATCAATGGTCGAAACCGATGCGTATGCGGCCTCCAAGGCGCTGTTCGGCGGCAGAGCTATATCATGCCCATCGAGACAGTGCGGCACGCTTGGCTGTGGCTCGAATCCGTCGAAGATCAAGTCCCCGTGGATGTCAGCCGTGTATGTAGGATCGAAAGTATGTCTAGAGGGGGGGTGATTAGACTACTTGACCAAATAAAAACTTAACCTTTTCCCAATTTTAGTTCTTGGCAGATTTTAGCTATTTTAGGACAAGTCAAGCAATCATCACATAATTTAAGCAAGCATGCAAAGAGTATATTGGCAGCGGAAAGTAAAGCATGCAACTTGCAAGAATGTAAAGGGAAGGGCTTGGAGAATTCAAACGCTATTGGAGACATGGATGTTTTTCCCGTGGTTCGGATAGGTGGTGCTATCCTACATCCACGTTGATGGAGACTTCAACCCACGAAGGGTAACGGTTGCAGCGAGTCCACACAGGGCTCCACCCAAGGGTAACGGTTGCGCGAGTCCACAGGGCTCCACCCACAAAGGGTCCACGAAGAAGCAACCACCCACAAAGGGTCCACGAAGAAGCAACCTTGTCTATCCCACCATGGCCAATCGCCCACACAGGACTTGCCTCACTAGCGGTAGATCTTCATGAAGTAGGCGATCTCCTTGCCCTTACAAACTCCTTGGTTCAACTCCACAATCTTGTCGGAGGCTCCCAAGTGACACCTAGCCAATCTAGGAGACACCACTCTCCAAGAAGTAACAAATGGTGTGTAGGTAATGAACTCCTTGCTCTTGTGCTTCAAATGATAGTCTCCCCAACACTCAACTCTCTCTCATAGGATTTGGATTTGGTGGAAAGAAGGTTTGAGTGGAAAGCAACTTGGGAAGGCTAGAGATCAAGATTCATATGGTAAGAATGGAATGTCTTGGTCTCAACACATGAGTAGGTGGTTCTCTCTCAGAACATATGAGTTGGAATGGTGTGTGTGTTCTGATAGCTCTCCCACAGAATGAGAAGGAGGTGGAGGGGTATATATAGCCTCCACACAAAATCCAACCGTTACACAGTTTTCCAATCTCGGTGGGACCGAATCAATAAGCTCGGTCGGACCAAAAATGTAAACCTAGTGACCGTTAGTGATTTTCGGTGGGACTGACATGCAACTCGGTAGGACCGATATGGTTAGGGTTTGGGCATAACGTAATCTCGGTGAGACCAATTACACAAACTCGGTGAGACCGAATTTGGTAATTAGCTAACCAGAGAGTTGGTCAGGCAAACTCGGTGGGACCGATTTTCTCTTTCGGTGAGACCGAGTGGAACTCGGTGAGACCGAAAAGTTACAAAGGGGAAACACTGAGTTTAAATTGCAATCTCGGTGGGACCGATTCGCTCTTTCGGTGGGACCAAAAAGTTACGAAAGGGAAACAGAGAGTTTGCAACCCCATCTCGGTGAGACCGAGATCCTTATCGGTAGAACCGAATTGCTAGGGTTTGGCAGTGGCTAATGACAAGTGAAACTCGGTGGCGCCGGATAGGAAGAATCGGTAGGACCGAGTTTGGCTTAGGGTTTAGGTCATATGTGGATATGGGAAAATAGTTGAGGGTTTTGGAGCATATCACTAAGCACATGAAGCAAGAGGCTCATTAAGCAACACCTCATCCCTCCTTAATAGTATTGGCTTTTCCTAAAGACTCAATGTGATCTTGGATCACTAAAATATAAAATGAAGAGTCTTGAGCTTTTGAGCTTGAGCCAATCCTTTGTCTTTAGCATTTTGAGGGTTCCACTTTCACATCCATGCCATGCCAATCATTGAGCTTTCCTGAAATAATCATCTTGGAATAGCATTAGCTCAATGAGCTATATGTTGTTATGAATTACCAAAACCACCTAGGGATAGTTGCACTTTCAATCTCCCCCTTTTTGGTAATTGATGACAACATATAGATCAAAGCTTCGACAAATGATAATAAGCATGAAATATATCGTCGCTTTGAGAAGTATGTGATAAGTAAGAGCTCCCCCTAAATTTGTGCATATTTAAAATTTGCTTTGGACTGCAAATGCACAAAGAGTTAGAGTCATGGGTTACTCTTCCATGTCACATACATCTTGGTGGAGCGCTTAAAATGATAAGAATGAAATACATGCACTCATCACCAAGAATAATGAATGATCACATAAGATAGATAAGATAATAGCATTAAGCAGGCATTAAGTGTAGCTTATGATCAAACACATGATCATCAATGTCTCACAAATAATGACGTAGTATCTCAAGCACTCAAAAGCAAACAAGTTCGAAAAAAAAACACCAAATAAAGCAAGAGAGAAAAGCAACACTCTCTCTCTCTCGAAGCCTATGATCTATACATCTTCTCCCCATTTGGCAACAAGTTACCAAAAAGTTCCTAGAAAATGCATAGCACTAGATCGACGCTCAGGCTTGATCTTCAGGTGGTGGTGGAGTCCGGATCACTCCAAGGACGAAGTCTTCGGTAGATGTTGAAGTAGACGCTGGAGTTGGAGCTGAAGTAGATGCTGGAGCTGGTGGAACTGAGGTTGTGGCTGGTGCTGAGGTGGTGGCTCTTGTGTCAGCAACTGGCACGGCAGACGACCTCGGACCTCTTGGCACTCTGGCAAAGGCATGAGTAGTAGTCCTGCCTCTCCTCTCCTGCATGTCCTCTTGGAGCTGCTCCACTGTAGACTGAACTTCCGTTACTTTGACATCCAAGTCATAGAACTTCTGTTCCATGATTCCCTCTAGGCTCTGCTGATTTTGAGTGAGGATGGCCAGACTTTGCTCAATCCTCAGCGTGGATGCAATCAAGTAACCAAGCTGCTCTTGTTTAGTCTTCAACAAATACTCAGATGCCTCCTCTTGAGTTGGCATCTTGGCAGCTTTCTCCTTCCTCGCCTTCTCCTTCTTTGCGTAAGCTTGTGCAGACGATGGCTCGTTCTCAGTCATCACAACTTCATTGTTCTCAAAATCTGGACGGATGGGCAAATGTTCCTTGTCCAATAAATATATGCCCGTGCCCATCTTGGAGTTGATGAGCTCCTGAATCTGAGGGGCATATCCGCAGCTCCTCTTCTGGTCTGCTGCAGTCCTCTTGATTGTTTCCACTATGAGGCTCATCACCTTGAACTTCTGAGGCACATCAAACACATGTAGCAAGTTGATAGCATGGCCTCTGATCATCTTGTGATCTCCAGACTTGGGCAGTAAGGTGTGCCTTAGTATCCAATTGATCGTCGGGAGCCCTGACAGAAGGTAATGTACTGAGCCAAACTTGAAGGTATCAAGTGCTTCATTTGGGATCTCCTTGTACATATTTGACATTGAGTTGTGGTCCATCTTCTTCTTGGCATAGATATCCAAGTCATCATCTTGCTCCTCTGGGGCATTAATGATCTGTGCCCACTCAGCAACTGTGGATTGGTACCTTGTACCCTCAGACATCCATGTGATCCTCCCATCTGGATAAAAGTGAGCTGTGGAGTAGAACTGCATGATGAGTTCCTCATTCCACTTTGTGAGCTTCTGCCCAACAAAGTCAGCTACTCCACAAGCTATGAAGCTGTCTTGCACTCCAGGATAGTGCTCCTCATTGTCCTTGATGTATGTCCAATCAACCCATCGCATATCACAGACAATGGGCTTCTTATCTAGCAGCACTGTCTCATAAAAATCCTGCTGCTCCTTGGTGTGAAACCTGTAGTCCACGACAGTCCTTCTCCTTGAAGCATATGGGTCTGCTTCTCTCCACTTCCTCAGTCCTGAATCTCTCCTGAGCTTCATGTCCTCAGCCACAGGATGAGCATCGTTGTGGTCTGGGATCTTGGGCTTTAGCTTCCTTAGGACATTCTCTTCCTCTTCTTCAGCAATAGTCTCAGGCACTGGGGCCTTGTTCTTCTCAGCTGCAGGGATGCTTCTTGTGTTCCTCTTTGGCTTTGGCTTTGGAGCTGGCTTGGCCTTGGAAGTAGCTCCCCCTGATTTTATGGCATCTCCCATTAGCTTGGGTGCCTTGGGTGCTGGTGCAGCTACTTCTTCTTCTTCTTCCTCTTCCATGATGGAAGCTTTGCCAAGCACTCTAGCCACAGTCTTCTTCACCCTTTCCTTTCTTTTCTTGCTCTCAGCTGCAACTGGCTCTATGGGCTTCTCAGTTGACATTCTGGCCTTTGACATGGGCTGCCTGCCTGCTGGCCTTTTGATTTTCAGGCCTGGCTTAGTGCTTTGAGCTGGCTCAACTCTCTTGGAAGTGGCCTCTTCCTCTGCCACATAGTCTTCATCTTCGGAATCAGAAGTCCTCTTCTTTCTCTGTCTCGTGGCAGCTTTTGGCAAGTTGCTAGGAGTGCTCCTGCTGCCTTCATCAGAAGAGCTGGAGGGACTAGTGCCCTCACTCATCAGCACTTGCTGTTCTGACAGATTCTGGCTATCACTCTGGTCTGACATGCTGCAACTGACTGCTGACCCTGTGAACAGATTATAGATGAGGTAGAAAGGATGAGCATCACAAAATGCAGAGATTTTTGCAAAAATAATGATCCAAAAACTTAGTTTTAGTTTCCCACTGAAATCATCTCGGATCTACCGATTTTCAAACTCGGTGATACCGAAGCAGTTTTGGAACCTAAACTAGTGAACTCGGTAGGACCGAGTCACAGTTCGGTGGCACCGAGACTGCTAGGGTTTCACAGAGTTCCAAAATCGGTCACACCGATAAGTAATTCTCGGTCAAACCGAGTCTCACTTGTGCAATGGCATAAGCCAAATCGGTGGGACCGAGTTTTTCAACTCGGTGGGTCCGAGATGGTTTCGGCGGAAACCTAAACCTAGAATTTTCGAATCAAACCTAATCTAAGGGCGTTTTGACTGGATAGAAGTTTATCAAACATGGCTAGAATCAATATGATCACAATGTGCTAGGAATCAGATTGAGGAATAGCACAAAGATCAAGTCCATACCCTAGTTTGGCGGGGACTTGCTACGGCGGCAACGGCGGGGCAGAATTCCCGTTGACGGTGACGGAGACCAGCGACTGGAGGCGGCTGGCGGCGAGAAGACGATCCGGAGACCATGAGAGCAGAGCAGGCTATCGCGCGGGCGAAGAGGTTCGGAGAAATTTCCAAATTTTGCCCGTGACTATATATAGCCTGACCCTGTCGGTGTGACCGAGTGGAACGACTTGGTGGCACCGAGATTCATAACTGCGTGCAGTTACTGAAACTCAGTGTGACCGAAAGGTTCAAATCGGTTGCACCGAGATCGAAAACCTAGATCAACTTAATGATCTCGGTAGGACCGAAAGTGGAGTATCGGTCAGACCGAGAATCATAAAGAGGTTTTGGAAGTTTAAGTCTATGACGAATCGGGGACTCCGAGCGCTCCTCACACAGAGTGGTTCGAATCTGACTTGATCAAATTTTGTGATGCAGCATGAATAGAGTTTGAGGCGAGAAAAGCATAGATAGCTAGAGGAGGTTCTTAGGCATTCTTGTCCATCCACTTGGCAAAAGAAGATAAAACCAAACAATCAAAACAACAAGTGGATGTCCTCGAATGAGTAAAATATGCAACCAGCATGCTCACACAATAAGATGGCAAATGAAATATGTGGCAAGGCATGCACAACCTTGTAGGATCTAGAAGTAGATGTGTCTAGAGGGGGGTGATTAGACACTTAGTGCTAAAGTTGCAATTTTTAAGCTTTTTCGGTTTAAGTGGAGTTTAGGCACAATTTCAACACACACAATACATATCAAGCAATTTGCGATGACTAGGTCATCTATATATGAGTATATTGACTTAGGAGTCAAGTGAGAGCACTTGATCATAGGTCATACTCATCGTTTAAGCTCAAGTGGGGTTACCACTTTTACATAAAGCATTGTTGTGTTCACATCTTTAGAGTTGCTTTAGCTCAAGTCTTAGAGTAAAGCTCCCCCTAGATGTGATATCCCCCCTAAGAGGGATGAACTAACCTTGGGTTTTGTCGATGATGACTTCATGTAGATATTGAAGACGTGGATGCTCAATGTTGATGTAGATCTCTTGGAGCTATCCATTTGAGTGAATTGCACTTTCAATACCTACATGGGTTAGTCCCACAAGGAACAAACAAGGATATCCATAGACATAGAGTGATGCACACAAAATATGATGTCCATGAAAACTTTTAGGTTACCTTGTCCCTTGTCTTACCAACAAGAGGGTTTGTGACTCCTTGAACTAGTGCAAGATGTGGAAGTTGATTGCACTTGTTCTTGCCAAAATGATAAGAGTGAAGTATGTTGGCGGAGTCACCCTCAAGAACTCTCTAGTTCTTCTTCTTTTGGATCCACATCATCTTGATGGGAATCCTTGGAGTTGTAGTCGTACTTGATGAAGTGGAGCTTGAAGTAGTCTTGGGAATCCACTTGACTAAGGTCTTTGGAGCTTCTTCAAATGCATCAATTTCCTCTTGAAGCTTGTCCTTGCCTTTTTGCTTGTAGTCTTGTGGTGGAAGATCATCTTGAGCTTGTGTCCCCTTGAAAGAAGTATACTTCTCTTGTTGAGGGACAAACTTTGTCTTGGGGTATTGATCTTCTTCCCACTCAACTCCATTGGCATTGAACTTTCGCTCAAAACCAACACCTTGATTCTTCCGGTGCATTCCTTGCTTGCGCACAATTTCCTCGAATTGCTTACTCCCGGCAAGGCTTTTGTACACTCCTTTCTCTATAATTCCCTTCAATAAACTATTTTCTTGCTCAAGTGTAACTTGGCTAAGAGAATCATTAGTGGAATCAAGAGAGCTACTAGAAGTAACAATATTTGATTTAGCATGATCATTGTTACTACTAGAGGAAGAATCTTTCTTGTTAGACTTGACTTGAGGCATGTAAGTGGATAAGAGCAAACGCTTGGCAATGTAAGAAGAACTTTTCTTGCGGAGATCATCATTGATTGCTTTTAAGAACTCATGCTCTTGCTCAAGATTGAGCTTTTCAAAGCGTAATTTCTCATGAGCTCTTAAAAGTTCTTGATGATCTTCGAAGATGGTTTCATGAGCTAACTTAAGAGTGTTTAGCTCTTTAGTTAGGGCCTCAATTTTCTCCTTATCATTGTCATTCGTTTTATCTTGATTAGCATGTTTAATTGACATTTCATCATAGTATTCATCACTAGAGTTGTCAACAAGCAAATCATCACCTAACAAGTCATCTTCATCACTATTGAAATCAACATACTCGGGGTGTGTTACCTTAGGACCTTTGGCCATGAAGCATCTTCCAATTCATTCATTTGGTGAGTCAAATATGTCGTAGGAGTTGGTTGACACAAGTGCTAGACCGGCAACACCTTCATCTTGAGTATCTTCGGAGTCGGAGTGATAACTTCTCTCGGAGTGGCCGTCGGAGTCGGAGTCGGATACCCATTCACCAACATGAGCTTGATGTCTTCGTCTTGTGTAGCTCCTTGATGATTTTTCCTTCCTTTCCGAATCCTTGCTTCTCCGTGAGTATCTTCGTTCATAACGATCATCTCTGCTCCTTCTCTCTCTTGGTGGTGATCCTTTGCTTCTTCTTTTTGGAGAATCTTCTCTTCTCTTGTAGGGAGCCGTACACTCATTGGAATAGTGTCCGGGTCTTCCACAATTGTAGTAGTTTCGCTCTCGACTAGAAGATCTTTTGTCATTGTAGGACCTTGACTTGGAGCTTATATCTTTGCTTCTACTCTTGTAGAACTTGTTGAAGTTCTTCACCATTAAGCTCAATTCTTCATTGAAGTCTTGTTTCTCACTTGATGATGTAGGGGCTTCACATGAGGCTTTATAGGCACCACTTGATTTGTTGTGAAGTTCCTCTTTATCCTTAAGTGACATCTCATGAGCAACAATTCTTCCAATCACCTCCGTTGGCTTGAGATATTTGTAATTGGGCATCATTTGGATCAATGTGCACACGGTATCATATTTTCCATCCAAGGCTCTTAGAATCTTCTTGATGATGAATCTATCGGTCATCTCTTCACTTCCTAAGCCGGCAATCTCATTTGTGATGAGAGCAAGCCTAGAGTACATTTCGGCGACACCTTCACCATCCTTCATCTTGAACTTGTCAAGTTGGCTTTGAAGCACATCCAACTTGGATTCCTTGACAGAGTCGGTACCTTCGTGCATATCAATCAAAGTGTCCCAAATTTCCTTTGCATTCTCAAGGCGGCTGATTTTGTTGAATTCTTCGGGGCACAATCCGTTGAAGAGAATATCACAAGCTTGAGCATTGTATTGCAACATGTTCAACTCATCCGTGGTAGCTTCACGGTTCGGTTCTCTCCCATCAAAGAAGTCACCTTGCAAACCAACACACACAATAGCCCAAACGGCGGGGTTATGTCCAAGAATATGCATTTTCATTTTATGCTTCCAACTAGCAAAATTAGTACCATCAAAGTAAGGACCTCTACGGTGATAATTTCCCTCGCTAGACGCCATACTCTCCTAGGTTGTGAAACCAAGGCTATGACCACCAAAAGCTATGCAGATCAAGCAAATGGAGAATAAAGCTCTGACACCACTTGTAGGATCGAAAGTATGTCTAGAGGGGGGGTGATTAGACTACTTGACCAAATAAAAACTTAACCTTTTCCCAATTTTAGTTCTTGGCAGATTTTAGCTATTTTAGGACAAGGCAAGCAATCATCACATAATTTAAGCAAGCATGCAAAGAGTATATAGGCAGCGGAAAGTAAAGCATGCAACTTGCAAGAATGTAAAGGGAAGGGTTTGGAGAATTCAAACGCTATTGGAGACACGGATGTTTTTCCCGTGGTTCGGATAGGTGGTGCTATCCTACATCCACGTTGATGGAGACTTCAACCCACGAAGGGTAACGGTTGCGCGAGTCCACACAGGGCTCCACCCAAGGGTAATGGTTGCGCGAGTCCACACAGGGCTCCACCCACGAAGGGTCCACGAAGAAGCAACCACCCACAAAGGGTCCACGAAGAAGCAACCTTGTCTATCCCACCATGGCCATCGCCCACACAGGACTTGCCTCACTAGCGGTAGATCTTCATGAAGTAGGCGATCTCCTTGCCCTTACAAACTCCTTGGTTCAACTCCACAATCTTGTCGGAGGCTCCCAAGTGACACCTAGCCAATCTAGGAGACACCACTCTCCAAGAAGTAACAAATGGTGTGTAGGTAATGAACTCCTTGCTCTTGTGCTTCAAATGATAGTCTCCCCAACACTCAACTCTCTCTCATAGGATTTGGATTTGGTGGAAAGAAGGTTTGAGTGGAAAGCAACTTGGGAAGGCTAGAGATCAAGATTCATATGGTAAGAATGGAATGTCTTGGTCTCAACACATGAGTAGGTGGTTCTCTCTCAGAACATATGAGTTGGAATGGTGTGTGTGTTCTGATAGCTCTCCCACAGAATGAGAAGGAGGTGGAGGGGTATATATAGCCTCCACACAAAATCCAACCGTTACACAGTTTTCCAATCTCGGTGGGACCGAATCAATAAGCTCGGTCGGACCAAAAATGTAAACCTAGTGACCGTTAGTGATTTTCGGTGGGACTGACATGCAACTCGGTAGGACCGATATGGTTAGGGTTTGGGCATAACGTAATCTCGGTGAGACCAATTACACAAACTCGGTGAGACCGAATTTGGTAATTAGCTAACCAGAGAGTTGGTCAGGCAAACTCGGTGGGACCGATTTTCTCTTTCGGTGAGACCGAGTGGAACTCGGTGAGACCGAAAAGTTACAAAGGGGAAACACTGAGTTTACATTGCAATCTCGGTGGGACCGATTCGCTCTTTCGGTAAGACCGAAAAGTTACGGAAGGGAAACAGAGAGTTTGCAACCCCATCTCGGTGAGACCGAGATCCTTATCGGTAGAACCGAATTGCTAGGGTTTGGCAGTGGCTAATGACAAGTGAAACTCGGTGGCGCCGGATAGGAAGAATCGGTAGGACCGAGTTTGGCTTAGGGTTTAGGTCATATGTGGATATGGGAAAGTAGTTGAGGGTTTTGGAGCATATCACTAAGCACATGAAGCAAGAGGCTCATTAAGCAACACCTCATCCCTCCTTAATAGTATTGGCTTTTCCTAAAGACTCAATGTGATCTTGGATCACTAAAATATAAAATGAAGAGTCTTGAGCTTTTGAGCTTGAGCCAATCCTTTGTCTTTAGCATTTTGAGGGTTCCACTTTCACATCCATGCCATGCCAATCATTGAGCTTTCCTGAAATAATCATCTTGGAATAGCATTAGCTCAATGAGCTATATGTTGTTATGAATTACCAAAACCACCTAGGGATAGTTGCACTTTCAGTGTAGTTTAGGCTTCCAAACCTGACCTGATGGCCAGGGGCGTAGCTTTTGATCTGCTCCAGGTGGCCGAGCGAATTGGCCCGCAGAGCGAAGCCGCCGAAGACGAAGATCTGTCCGGGAAGCAAAGTCTCACCCTGGACTGCATCGTTGTTGATGATCAAAGGAGCCATCAGGCCTAAAGGCGACGACACAGAGGAACCCTCAATGAAAGCACCAATGTCGGTGTCAAAACTGGCGGATCTCGGGTAGTGGGTCCCGAACTGTGCGTCTAGGCCGGATGGTAACAGGAGGCAGGGAACACGATGTTTTACCCAGGTTCGGGCCCTCTTGATGGAGGTAAAACCCTACGTCCTGCTTGATTAATATTGATGATATGGGTAGTACAAGAGTAGATCTACCACGAGATCAAGGAGGCTAAACCCTAGAAGCTAGCCTATGGTATGATTGTTGTGTATGGAGTTGATTGGCTACGGACTACAACCCTCCAGTTTATATAGACACCGGATAGGGTTAGGGTTACACAGAGTCGGTTACAATGGTAGGAGATCTTGAATATCCGCATCGCCAAGCTTGCCTTCCACGCCAAGGAAAGTCCCATCCGGACACGGGACGAAGTCTTCAATCTTGTATCTTCATAGTCCAGGAGTCCGGCTGAAGGTATAGTCCGGCTACCCGAACACCCCCTAATCCAGGACTCCCTCAGTGGTCTTTTTTATTTTGGTTCCGTAGTCGGACCTTGTTTGTATCAGGATGATGTAATGTTATATTCATGTATTGTGTGAAGTGGCAATTGTAAGCCAACTCTGTACCTCTTTCTTGTTCGGTACATGGGATGTGTAAAGATTACCCCTCTTGCGACATTGCCTAAAATGCGGTTATGCCTCTAAGTCATGCTCCAACACGTGAGATATATAGCCGCATCGTGGGTGTTACAATGGTAAACCAACAAGCATAAGCATGGCATGATGCACAACCAAGTATGATGCATGTCTGGTTTAATGAGGTATGGCATGGCAAAGTGCAACAAATAATACTACAAATTAAGTGGAGCTCAACATGTAACAAGATGCATGTTCACGAAACACCACATTCAATTATTTAGTTCACTCTCGGTTAGGTACTCAACAATATTTAATGTTGGTTAACATGGCAAGAAATGAAGCATAATAAAACTACCTATCTAGGTAATTTAAGTGGGGCCGGATATAACAAACAACAAATCCAGAAAATCCCCATGTGCATATTTTGGTTATGGTACTGTTCTGCCCTAAAGCATATTTTAGAGTTGTTAAACATGCAAAGTAAGTGCACCAAGTTAATCTATGCATTTTTCTACCCGATATACATATAAAGTTTATTAAAATTGGAGCTACGGTTATTTAGTTATGAAATAAATCATTTTAGCATGATATATATGAAAAATAGTGTAAACAACATTTTAAACATGGATGAAAGCTGGATATTATGAATCTAGATGCAATTCTAAGAATTTTTCATATTTGAAGTTTTTACATATGATGCAAGGTTATTTAGTTATTAGATGCATGGACTTGAAGGGCTTTTCTATAAAACTGCGAATTCCCTGGAAATCAGGAAATTCATAGAACAGGAAAAAAACGTAGCAGGACGAAACTGACTGGCCCGATAGGAATGTGGGCGTTGGAGGCTCACCCAGCGAGCCTTAGCCCATCTACAGAGGAGGCCGGCTTGGGCGCACTGGGCCTGTGCGTGGCCTAGGAGGAGAACGGGAGCGGGCGAGCTCGTGCGGTCGTCCTCTCCTGGTGACGACCGAAGGTCAACGCGGCCATGGCAGCATGGTGGTGCGGGACATGAAGGGGAGCGGCGACAGGCTGCAAGGAAGGGCGGCGAGGTGGGGACGGGGCGGATCTGGTTGGCCGGCACCGGATCCGGGCAACGACAGCGCGGACAGAGCTCAGGGGCGGCTCGAATGTTGTGAGTTTTGATGCGGGCTCCTGGAGGCTCGGCGAACTCGGGCGACGGTGCCATTGTGCAGTTGATGAGCTCCTACACAGGCGAGGGAGATCTAAGAGACGAGAGGGAGCTTGTGGGAAGGAGAATGAAAGCAGAGGGGCGACGGGGTCCTGCAGCAGGGAAAAGTGGAAGGAGGCGCCATGGAAGAGCTCCTGCTTGTTTCGGTGGGCAGTAGGCACGGAACTCGGGTGCCTTGTCGTAGAGGTGCCATGGCTCAAGAGAATGGAGCTCGGGTGCGTCCTCGAGGACAGGATCGAGCAGGGAGGTGCTGCGGCTGGCTGCTACGCGTGGGATTTGGTGGGGGTTCAATATGGTTCGCCGTGGTTGGTCTCGATGGTTTTTGGATCGGGGAGAACACGAGGAAGATGACGATTGGGTGGAGATGGATCCCGAGGTAGGAGATGAGTGCGGCGGCTGCGGCCGGGACAAATCCCCTAGAATTTAGGGTTGGTCTGTTTAAATAGGTAGGGGATTAGGGTAGGGATTAACTCGGTCCGTCCGATCGTAATCGGGTGATCGAGAATAAATAGGCTTAGGGAGTCCAAATAAGAAAACTAAAATGTTTTATGGATGTTAGGGCATGATCCGGACCCATCGGTAATGACAACCCGATTCGGGTTCGGGAAAGTTTCGGACGCGCACGTGAGGGGGTCTGAGAGAGGTCGACAAAGACAAGTGGGCCTAGGTGGGGCTAGTGGGTTGTGCAAAGAAGGCCTTGGGCTGAGAGAAGAGAAGATAAAGAGAGGCCCGACAGCAGTTTTCGGAGACTAAAAACATCCGACGGTTTGACCGACTATAATGTCGCTATAGTTATTCGTTGGGGCGTCAAACGGACTCTGAATGCGATGAAATTTGGCAGGCGGTCGACCGACAACATAACAACACCGCATGCCAACTTTCATCTCATTCCGAGAACATTTTCCAACCACTTATAAAATAATATTTCGGAGGTGTCGCAGGTGCGTGCAAGTGTGTCTGGGCTCAGAACGGACGACGGAAGGAACGGGGAGACCGGGACGGATGCAAGTGTTAAAAACATGAGGATGCAATGCACATGATGACATGATGAATGCGACAAATAAATAAATAACACGACTGGCACGCAAAACATGGAAGGCGTCTGGAGCGTTGGTCTTGGGGCATCACAGTACCAGACTTGATGTGTGCCTTGCTATTAGTTTAGCAGGGAGGTACCAAAGTAATCCAGGAGTGGATCGCTGGACAGCAATCAAGAACAGCCTGAAATACCTGAAAAAGACTAAGAATATGTTTCTCATTTATGGAGGTGACAAAGAGCTCGTCGTAAATGGTTACGTCGATGCAAGCTTTGACACTGATCCGGATGACTCTAAGTCACAAACTGGATACGTATTTATATTAAATGGTGGAGCTGTCAGTTGGTGCAATTCCAAGCAGAGCGTCGTGGCGGGATCTACGTGTGAAGTGGAGTACATAGCTGCTTCAGAAGCAGCAAATGAAGGAGTCTGGATGAAGGAGTTCATATCCGATCTAGGTGTAATACCTAGTGCATTGGGTCCAATGAAAATATTTTGTGACAATATTGGTGCGATTGCCTTGGCAAAGGAATCCAAATTTCACAAGAGAACCAAGCACATCAAGAGAAGCTTCAATTCCATCCGCGATCAATTCAAGGAGGGAGACATAGAGATTTGCAAGATACATACGAATATGAATGTTGCAGACCCGTTGACTAAGCCTTTCTCACGAGCAAAACATGATCAGCACCAAGACTCCATGGGTGTTAGAATCATTACTATGTAATCTAGATTATTGACTCTAGTGCAAGTGGGAGACTGAAGGAAATATGCCCTAGAGGCAATAATAAAGTTGTTATTTATATTTCCTTATATCATGATACATGTTTATTATTCATGCTAGAATTGTATTAACCGGAAACTTGGTACATGTGTGAATACATAGACAAATAGAATGTCCCTAGTATGCCTCTACTTCACTAGCTTGTTAATCAAAGATGGTTAAGTTTCCTAACCATAGACATGTGTTGTCATTTGATGAACGGGATCACATCATTAGAGAATGGTGTGATGGACAAGACCCATCCGTTATCTTAGCATAATGATCATTTAGTTTTATTGCTATTGCTTTCTTGATGACTTATACATGTTCCTCTAACTATGAGATTATGCAACTCCCGAATACCGGAGGAACACCTTGTGTGCTATCAAATGTCACAACATAACTGGTTGATTATAAAGATGTTCTACAGGTGTCTCCGATGGTGTTTGTTGAGTTGGCATAGATTGAGATTAGGATTTGTCACTCCATGTATCGGAGAGGTATCTCTCGGCCCTCTCGGTAATGCACATCACTATGATCCTTACAAGCAATGTGCCTAATGAGTTAGTTACGGGATCATGCATTACGAAATGAGTAAAGAGACTTGTTGGTAATGAGATTGAACTATTCACCCTGGAGGTACGAAAATGTATGAAGATCTGCGACAAGTGTTCTGGTGGGATGGGATGAAGAAAGACATCGCTTATTTTGTAGCCTATTGCGACATATGCAACAAGATGAAGGCAGACCATCAGAAGCCAGCAGGACTTCTCCAACCCGTGCCAGTCTCACAATGGAAATGGGATGATGTCTGCATGGATTTCATCACAGGACTGCCCAAGACTCCGCAAGGCAATGATGCAATCTGGGTCATAGTGGACACCTTAACCAAGGTTGCTCACTTTATCCCGATCAGAACCACATATCGAGCGGATCAACTTGCACGGCTGTATGTATCTAGGATAGTCAGTCTGCATGGAGTACCCCGAACCATCACTTCTGACCGAGGTTCACTTTTTACCTCCGCTTTTTTGTCACGTCTCCATCAAGCCTTGGGGACAACACTAAAATACAGTACTGCTTATCATCCTCAGACCGATGGGCACATAGAGCGGGTGAACCAAATACTCGAAGATATGTTGCGAGCATGTTCTTTGGCCCAATGACCTAAATGGGAAGACTGTCTGCCATATGCCGAGTTCTCTTATAACAACAGCTTCCAGACCAGCCTAAAAATGTCACCATGTGAGGCTTTGTATGGCCGTAAGTGCTGCACTCCTTTAAATTGGTCTCAAACTGGAGATAGCCGCATTTTCGGGATGGATCTCATGATGGAAGCTGAGAAACAAGTTAGGGAAATCGGAGACAAATTGCAGTTGGGCAAATCCCAACAGAAGAGTTACTATGATGCAAAGCACCGACAGATCAGTTTTGAACCCGGAGAATAGGTATACCTCCGAGTCACTCCTATGAAAGGAGTCAAGAGATTTCAGACTCATGGAAAGTTGGCACCCAGATTTATTGGTCCATTTCCAGTTATGTCACGAGTGGGTACTGTTGCATGTCAGTTGGAACTGCCCCCTGAACTGTCGGACGTGCATAGCGTGTTTCACGTTTCACAGTTGAGGCGATGCATATCGCCGCCTGAGAAAAAGACTGTTACGACTGAGATAGAGTTGGCAAAGGACTTAACATATGAAGAGAGGTCGGTTAAAATTTTGGATCAGATGGAAAGGGTCACTCGTAGCAAAGTAAGAAAGTTCTACAAGGTTCAGTGGGAGCATCACACGGAGTAAGAATCCACGTGGGAACGGGAAGAATTTCTAAGGACACATTATCCTGAATGGTTTCCCAAGCAACCGAATCTCGAGGACGAGATTCATTCAAAGTGGGGGAGGTTTGTGACAGCCTGGTTTTTGCCCTCCTTTATTTGCCTGATTTTCAGTTGGATTGATTTTGAAATTTGGAGTTTTTGAATCTTTTCATATGGACTTAAGCACTTGGGTACCCCTTGGCTTTCACCCAAGTGTCCCATTTCCCTCTCTAACCATCATTCCCCCTCTAGTTCATCTCAAAATAATTATTGGAATATTTTTCTCAAATGAAAAATATCCATTTCCCTCTCTTAAACCCTAGCTAGATCAGTGTGCTCCAAAGCAACACCAGTTTTTCTTGCCCACAAAAACCTGAGAAAATTCACAAATATTCTTGGAACCCTAGGGCACCCTCCTGAGCAAAAATATTGCATAACTTTTTGGAATATTTTTGCTACAGAAAATATTTTCTGTTCTGGACAGAAATGGTGGTTTCTACAACAACTACCATTTTACTAGCTCCAATGTAGGTGATTTTCTTATGCATCATCGCCTTAGTAGATGATTGCTACCCTCCAAAGCTCAGCTCTCAACTCCCAGCCGTTTGACCTGAGTAACCTCTCAAAGTTACTGATCAGAAACTTACTAGGCTTGTAAAATCTTTTCTATTGCGTCTGGATCCAAACCGAAGCGTGGTAACCTTCAAAACTACCACGAACAACATGCCAGACACGAAGTTTGGACTGAGGTTGGCCTGAGATCAGAGTTCACGCGGTGACCGCGTTCGTCTAGGCGTGCTGGCATACAGCCGATGCGCTCTGCGACGCGCCCGAGCCTCTATTGATCGCGTGCTTGCTTCCCCGCCTGCCTAAGCGTGCCAAACCTCGCCACCATCTTCGTCCTAGCCCCTTAACTCTCCCCTGGAACTCGCCGATGCCAGAGCTCGCCGCAGCGAGCACAGGCATGGTCCGGCCAATGAAAAAGTGTGGTCCGCACTGTGCTCGTCGTCACCCCAGTGCCCCTGTGCTCGTCCACGTTTGCCCACAGTCCCCACGTGAGCTCCGTCTCCTTCTCCCTCTCTCACTAACGCCGCTCGTCGCCGGGCGCCGTGTCCAGGTGTCCATCAGCGGAGCCCGAACCCCCCTCGACGCTCGGCTATAAATAGAGCCCTTCCCCAACCTCCTTGAGCATCATCCACCACTCCCACACACTCCATAACCTAGTAGAGAACCATAGCCGGGCGGGCAGGCCGCGGGCCGCCGTCCCCGAGCTCGAGCTCGCCGGCGATCCCCTCGGGTTGTCTCCGTAGCTCCGGCCCCTCCCGGGCCTAGGCAACCCTTCTAGGGCCTCCGCCACTCTGCGGTGGTGCCGTTCCGCCCGGTTGGAACCCCTGGCGTCGCCTCTGTTCGCCGTCGTCTTCGTCTCCGGCGAGCTCTGCTTCCTGTCTCTGCTAGAGAGGACGATTTCGACGTCGTCCGACCACCCCTAGCTACTCTACGGGTACAGGCAGGTGCGCCTCCGTCTCCTCTCTCTATCCCTCACTCTCGTTTTGTCCAAGGAGCTCTCGTCGCCGGCGTTTGCTCCGGCGAAGCCGCGCCGCCCCTGTCTTGTTTCCCCTCTCCTCCTAACTTGACTAGCGGGGCCCGCTAGTCAGCTACTCAGTACGCACGCGAAGCGGTACGAGTGGTGGCGCCCCGAGGCTTTACGCCTTCGACGTCACCCCCCTAGTCTGTTTTTATTTAAATTCAAATTTTAGTTATATCCAGAGAGCTTCAAACAGCTATAACTTTTCAACCATAAGTCCAAATGAATTGATTCTTTTTGCATTGTGTTCTTTGTAAAGAAATCTAGCAGCTCACCAAAAATGGTATTTTTCCCTACAGTCTAGATTTTCTGGTGAATTTCATAAGTGTTCTTGATGTTTCCTTTTTGTGTTTGCAAATGTTTTCAGAGGAGTGAAGCTTGTCTTGAGGATCAGCAGGAGGCTTGTGAACCTCATCTGCACTAAGGCAAGCCACAGCAACATTTTCATGGTGCCATTGCAATATTTGTGATTTTCCTACTTGAATTAATGAATTAATCCATGCATATAGATCATTATTGTGTTGTTTATATTCTGTTAAATGCTTGTCCAAGTTAATAGGCTTGTGTTACAGAAAGTTTAAAACTAACTAAGTTGGTAGAGAGACTAGAATTAAATTTTTGCTATGAAAGAAATGATATGGTTATGGATATAAGTAATTAATTGGAGTTATTTTTCTTGCATAAGAAAAATTATAAAAATTTGTTAGAAAAGATTTTGTTTGTTGTGAGGTTTAATCTTGACCAAAGAAGTGTCAAGAGTTGTTGATGGTTATGCTTAGTGTGGATATAGTTGACTCAGTCTTTTCCGCTAATATGTGATGCATATGTTATTGTTGCACTTCATGGCATACTATGACACCGGTTATTTTCAATTTAAGTTGAACCTGATAATAATACAACTTGAACATATCGTTGACCGGGTCATGGTGCCACTGAATCGAGTTTTTTCCAGTGCAACCACATTTGCCTGTATGGGAAGGCCTTTATTCGGTCTGTTATCATGCCTCTGGTCAGTGCCTCCAACTAGGGAAGGTTATGGGTGTGCGGTACCCTAGACCGGTAAGCAGACATAACCTCGTGTGCCCGTTGTTGAGATTTTGGTACCAGTCCCCGTAAGGGACGTTTTGGCCACGATGGTGGTTGTTGTGTCTTTGGTAGACACGGGGCCACCCAGGACTAGCCCAGTCGGGAGTGGGTCGGAGTGGCTGAGAGAGTGTCATGGCAATGGAGGGGTTTCATCGTAATGCCGTTGGTCCACCCGAATGGGAGTACGAGGCCATGGGTTCCGTGGTGTGGGTACAGTGCGCTACCTCTGTAGAGTGTATTAATCTATCGATAGCCGAGTCCACGGTTATGGACACACTCGAAAGTAGGTCACACCATGGGTCAACTTTTAATAAAACTTGCACACTAAGTTATGAACTCTGCACTGTTGATGATGGCGAGAAGGCCATCGGGTTGGATAAGACCAAATGTTGGTCGTGGTTGTGATCGCCGAAAGGATCATTGTTTTAGACCAAGTATGGGTCGTGGTTGTGATCGCCGGAAAGATCACGAGATGTTCATAGTTAAGATTTTGAGGTTGGCACGGTGGTGATCCAAGAAGTGATCACCGTTGGTAAGATAGATTTATCTCACAAGAGTATGATCACAGCATGTTGGTTATATTGTTGCATTATTAATAATTGGTTAATTATCATGATATTATTTGTCATTATGTTTATGTCTATTGTGAGCTTGCAAGTACATTCCATGTACTGACCTGGCGTGTCAAGCCAGATTTCAGGAAGTCCTTGTTGGAAAGGAGTGTTGTTCGAGTCTAGATCGTGTCCACATCGGTGTCCCTGTGCTATGGAGTTCCGCTACGACATTGTTCCGCTGCCGCGTAGTTGTTATGATCGAGGCCTTTATGTTCACTAAATAATGTACATATTGTTCAGCCGCACCGTGTGTGCCGCTTGGCCTCGCTACCTGTTGTAATGTAAACTTTGATCTGCTAGCATCAATAAAGCGGTTGTTTTCTGTACCAAGATGTTGTGTGTTGCCAGAAGACATGGTCTCTGGGTTGGCAATGCATGGTAAACCGGTTGCTCTGAGCCAGGGTGCCACAGCCATCATCATCTTGTGCTTTTGATCTCCATCTCCAAAGTACTGTCATGATCTCCATTGTTACCGGCATGAAACCATGATCTTGATCTTGTATCAACGTGTCGTCACATGGTCATCTCACCAACTATTGCTTTTGCAACTATTGCTATCGCATAGCGATAAAGTAAAGCAATTACATGGCACTTGAATCTTATGCAATAAAGAGACAAGCATAAGGCTTCTGCCAGTTACCGATAACTTCAACAAAACATGATCATCTCATACAACAACTTATATCTCATCACGTCTTGACCATATCACATCACAACAAGCCCCTGCAAAAACAAGTTAGGCGTCCTCTACTTTGTTGTTGCAAGTTTTACATGGCTGCTACGGGCTGAGCAAGAACCGTTCTTACCTACGCATCAAAACCAAAACGATATTTCATCAAGTTAGTGTTGTTTTAACCTTCAACAAGGACCGGGTGTACTCACACTCGGTTCAACTAAAGTTGGAGAAACTGACACCCGCCAGCCACCTGTGTGCAAAAGCACGTTGGTAGAACCAGTCTCGCGTAAGCGTACGCGTAATGTCGGTCTGGGCCGCTTCATCCAACAATACTGCCGAACCAAAGTATGACATGCTAGTAAGCAGTATGACTTGTATCGCCCACAACTCACTTGTGTTCTACTCGTGCATATAACATCTACGCGTAAACCTGGCTCGGATGCCACTGTTGGGGAACATAGTAATTTCAAAAAAAATCATACGCACACGCAAGATCATGGTGATGCATAGCAACGAGAGGGAAGAGTATCGTCCATGTACCCTCGTAGACCATAAGCAGAAGCGTTATGAGAACGCGGTTGATGTAGTCGAACGTCTTCACGATCCGACCGATCTAAGTACCAACGCACGGCACCTCCGAGTTCAGCACACGTTCAGCTCGATGACGTCCCATGAACTCCGATCCAGCAGAGCTTCACGGGAGAGTTCCGTCAGCACGACAGCGTGATGACGGTGATGATGTTGCTACCGACGTAGGGCTTCGCCTAAGCACCACTACGATATGATCGAGGTGGATTATGGTGAAGGGGGCACCGAACACGGCTAAGGAATCAATGATCAACTTGTATGTTCTAGGGTGCCCCCTGCCCCCGTATATAAAGGAGCAAGGGGGGAGGCTGACCGGCCCTCCTAGGGCGCTAGGAGGAGTCCTCCTCCTCCTAGTAGGAGTAGGACTCCCCTTTCCTACTCCTACTAGGAGGAGGAAAGGAAGGGGGAAGGGGAGAAGGAAGGAGAGGGAGGAAAGGAAGAAAGGGGGCCCGGCCCCCTAGTCCAATTCGGTTTGGGCTAGGGGGGGCGCCCTACCTCCTCTCTTCCACCACTTGGCCCATGAGGCTCAATACTTCTTCCTCGTATTCCCGTAACTCCCTGGTACTCCGAAAAATACCTGAATCACTCGAAACCTTTTCGATGTCCGAATATAGTCGTCCAATATATCGATCTTTACATCTCGACCATTTCGAGACTCCTCGTCATGTCCCCGATCTCATCCGGGACTCCGAACTACCTTCAGTACATCAAATCACTTAAACTCATGCAACAATGTGAGTGGGATGGTAGATGAAGAGTTCATGTCGTCGTCTTGCCCGATGAAGAGTGGGTTGGTAGAAGTACTTGGCCTATCCATCATTCCAAGAGAAATATGTGAGTGGGAGAAAGAGAAGAATGTATACCAAATGTACCTTGACCGAAGTTGAAGGTGGATCAATGATCACTCCAATGTGGAACAAGGAAATAGCACAATTGGTACCAATTCTTGTCGGTTTCTCACACCTACACAAGTAAAAGCTTATGGTGGAGCTTGGTTAGGATGGTGTCACAAAATTTGATGCAATAGTTAGTGAGCTTCAATAATGTTGGAAAAGATTCGCAAGTTTGCAATGCAACAAGTAGACCAAGCAATATAAGGTACACGGAAACACACACGCAAAGAGATAAGTGGGGTCATGCAACCAAGGATGAGACAAAATGTGGAATCCACAAAAATGCTCTTGTTGCACAACACTAGAGAGACGCTAGCACGATTGCACAATAGGCGGATACGAAGACTTGTGCACAACCTACTAAGCAAAAATGCAACGACTTCTATCCCAAGTATGCTCCATGTATGGTGTCTCGATGATATGATCCAAGATGATCTAGTATGACAATCTTAATGTTGTATGATGCTATGGTTCTTGCTTAAAAGCTCTTTGCTTATCTTTCCCTTTTGCTTAAAAGCTTGTTTGGCTCTTTGTTGTTTGAGTTCTTTTCTCATGCAATGCTTCACGAACCAAGATAGCAATTGTGTATGCGATGACAACCTTGAGACACAAGAGATGATACCAAGATATGCACCAATGATGTATGCATGCTATGGGAAGTATGATCACTAATGTGCACAAGTCACGTTGCCGGCAATACTCAAAGGCTAGTCTCGATGGGTAAGCGACGCAAAAGAGTAAGGATATGATGGCTATCAATGTAATGGCAAGAATGATGTATCACTATACCAAGATGAGGCTACCGCTTCTTGCTTACGTATGGTGTCAAAATGGTGTAGTGGTTGTTGTCGATGACGCGTCCGTGGCGAAGATGAGCGGCAGTGATGTTGATGTCGAACCGTACCTAAATAGCCGAAACACAATAGGACATGGAACCACAACTCAAATTCTCAAGGAAAAACGTGATAAAATTGTCGGAGTTGGTAGTGGTAAGCGATGGTGGTGTATGTGGCATATGGTGGTGCTATGTGGAAGTGGTGGTGCTATGCGGAAGTGTATGTGGCACCGGAACAAAATTTGGCGGAATATGGACGGAAAACGGGGTGGTGGATGGACATGTTGCTGCCAGGGGCCGGATGTTCGGGCTTGATGGCCGGATGTCCGGGGTAGGGGTGGGCATAAAAACCGATGAACCGAAGACCGAACCGATGCCGAAACCGAATAAACCGAATTTTCGGTTTTTTGTACTGCCACAGAAAAATTCGGTTTTGATGTTCACTAACCGAACACTATTTGTTCAGTTTGGTTTTAATCCCTGTTAACCGAAGAAAAACCGAATAGACGTGAGCTAGCCTATAAAGCAGTGCAAAGTCAGCCAGAAACTAGCGCCCGTGTCGCTAGCGCCAAGAAACTAGCGTGCTACAGCCTGCGCGTGTGATAGGACGTGGGCCCTAATCCAACGCATGCAAAATTATGGAAGGCCCAGCTCCACGTAAGATTTTTTTGTGAAGTCTGTGCCTGTGTGTACGAGCATGCAACAGCCAGCGGGGGGACGTCTTGTTACATTAGTCCCACCTTGCCCAGCTGAGGAGTTGAGGGTGGGATTTTGGGCTATATAGTAGGTTGCCGCTCCTGGAGTTTGATCGCAATTAAGTTGATGTGGTCATTATGGTATAAACTGAAGACCGAACCGAATTGGTTGGCTAACCAAATTTTCGGTTAGCTGTTTTAAGCAACCATATTCGGTTTATAAGTTTCCTAACCAGATTTCAAAAAACACCGAAAGGTAAAAACTGAACTTTTAGTTTATACCGGACGCCCACCCCTAGTCCGGGGCGTCGGATGTCCGGGTTGTCGGGCCGGATGTCTGGGCTCTGGATCCGTGGACGAACTCGAAGATCTTCGCGTGGAGAGGTCAAATCCGGACAAAATTCAGAGAAATTTGTGGATGGAAATTGGGGAAAAGTGGATGGAAAGCTAGATCTACCTGCAACACACGAAATCCACGGATCAAATCCAACAAAACTTCATCACACCAACAAATCACAAAAAAATTGGGGCTATTTTTGTGGGGAATTTTCGAATTGGGGACAAGATGAACAAAAACAAGGCTAGAAACACAACGGGAAGGCTCCGAAATCGTGATCAACGTGGCTCTGGATACCAATATGATGTAGGGTAGGAACCCTAGGGGCCGATCTTTCATGAAAGGAGCGGATCCCGAGATGAACACAAAGAACACGAGGGGAAGCACAAGGGGAAACACGAGAGAATCACTAAACCAACAAGAAATAGTCACACATATGCTAGATCCATGAACACAAAGGAAGATACAAGATCCACGATCAACAAAGGACGATACAAATGGTAACCGATCTTCTCCGTGAGGAGGTCTTGATGGTCTTCTCCGCAAGGAGGTATTGAATCCAAAGGGATCTTCTCCGAAGAGGGGCCGCGGTCTCTCTCGTGGAGTAGATCCGATGTGGATGAGCAAAGCTCTATCTCTAATGAGCTACTACTTTGCTATCCCTAAAAGTAGGTAGGAGAAGAGTATATATAGTCTAGGTGGGCTAAGGGGTACACGGTTTTCGGCCCTTTACTGTGCGCAGACAAGCGGGGCCGGACATCCGGGCGTCGGGCCGGATGTCCGGGCTCTCGGGAGGCGCCGGATGTCTGGGGCTGGGGCCGGATGTCCGGGCTGCCGGTGCTTCTCTTCTGTCCTCTGGATAGGTGGTGTCCGGATATCCGGGCGGGAGGCCGGATTTCCGGGCGGGGGCCGGATGTCCGGGCCGGGCGCCGGATGTCCAGGCCCTGTAGACTTGGCCGCTGGCTCCTTGCTGCTGTAGATGCTTCCAGGGGCCGGATGTCCGGGGCCTGGGAGTTGTTCTTGACTCCTTCCATTGGTTCTCTTCATCATTGAACTTGTCGGCTTGTCCGTCTTCATGTGCATCTTCGGGAGGGTCCTCTTGGTACCTAATCATGCACAACATCTCGGACTTAGGTAGTAGCCATGTCTCGAGAGGATCATATGTAATATCACTAAGGAGAGAAGTCACCTCGGTCTCGAGAGCTCTAGCTCTAGCTCGAGTCATGGGCCCTCTTGGCACTTCGTGAGACGATGGTGGGTCCATGGGGATGACCGTAGGATGCTCCGCATCAAAAAATCTTCTATGATTTAAGACTGGGATGACCCACATCTTTATAAAGGAGTAGATGGTATTATTAGACTTTGTGTACATGAGCATGAACAGGAACAAATCCTATGGAAATGTCACTCCGAAGCTTATGGAGGACATCATGCAGGAGACAGAACTGCTCATAAGGTATTGCAATCTGGGTTTTATTGGCCTACTCTCTTCAAGGATGCCCGTAAGTTCATATTATCTTGTGATGAATGTCAAAGAATAGGTAATATCAGTAAGTGTCAAGAAATGCCTATGAATTATTCACTTGCTGTTGAACCATTTGATGTTTGGGGATTTGATTACATGGGACCTTTTCCTTCCTCTAATGGGTATACTCATATTTTGGTTGCTGTTGATTATGTTACTAAGTGGGTAGAAGCTATTCCAACTAGTAGTGTTGATCACAACACCTCTATTAAAAATGTTTAAAGAATTTATTTTCCCAAGCTTTGGAGTCCCTAGATATTTAATGACTGATGGTGGTTCACACTTTATTCATGGTGCTTTCCGTAAAATGCTTGCCAAGTATGATGTTAACCATAGAATTGCATCACCCTATCATCCTCAGTCTAGTGGTCAAGTTGAACTTAGCAATAGAGAAATAAAATTAATTTTACAAAAGACTGTCAATAGGTCCCGAAAGAATTGGTCTAAGAAATTAGATGATGCACTTTGGGCTTATAGAGCAGCATATGAAAATCCCATGGGTATGTCCCCTTATAAAATGGTTTATGGAAAAGCTTGTCATTTGCCTCTTCAGTTAGAACATAAAGCTTATTGGGCAATTAAAGAACTCAACTATGATTTCAAACTTGTTGGTGAAAAGAGGTTATTTGATATTAGCTAATTAGATGAATGGAGAACCCAAGCTTATGAAAATGCCAAGTTATTTAAAGAAAAAGTTAAAAGATGGCATGATAAAAGAATCCAAAAGCGCGAGTTCAAGGTTGGAGAATATGTTCTTTTGTACAACTCTCGTTTCAGATTCTTTGCAGGAAAACTCCTCTCCAAATGGGAAGGACCCTATGTTATCAAGGAGGTTTATCGATCTGGAGCTATTGAAATAAATAATGCCGAAGGTACTAACCCGAAGGTCGTTAATGGACAATGGATAAAACATTATATCCGAGGTACACCCATTAATGTTGAAAGCAATATTATCTGAACTATGACACCGGAAGAACACATAAAAGAAACCTTCCAGAACACTCCAGAATCGTGAAAAAAGGAGGTACGTGGTACAGTAAGTAAACGAACTTCGAAAAATCTGCAAAAATATTTTCTGTCCATTTTGGAATATAACAAAAATTAGGAAAATAAGAAACAACCAGGAAGGCACCCCTGGTGAGCACAAGACACCAGGTTGTGCTCACCTCGGGTACCTTCCGGACTCCGTTTTTCTTCCATTTGCTTGTTTCCCAAGATAAAAAATCTTTATATACCCCCTGAACCTATTGACCATCGCATCACGGAGAAATCTTCTGTTTTCTTTTCTTGCTGTTGTCAGTCAGATCTATCGAGCCAGGCATCATGTCTACTTCTTCCTCCAACAAAGTGGAAGAGGATGCTTGGTTGATGAAGATCGAGCTGAAGAGAGAAGTGAAGGGGAACGTAGCAGAAATTCAAAATTTTCCTACGTGTCACCAAGATCTATCTATGGAGAGACTAGCAACGAGGGGAAGGAGAGTGCATCTACATACCCTTGTAGATCGCTAAGCGGAAGCGTTCAAGTGAACGGGGTTGATGGAGTCGTACTCGTCGTGATTCAAATCACCGATGATCCTAGTGCCGAACGGACGGCACCTCCGCGTTCAACACACGTACAGCCCGGTGACGTCTCCCATGCCTTGATCCAGCAAGGAGAGAGGGAGAGGTTGAGGAAGACTCCATCCAACAGCAGCACAACGGCATGGTGGTGGTGGAGGAGCGTGGCAATCCTGCAGGGCTTCGCCAAGCACCACGGGAGAGGAGAAGGACTTGGGAGAGAGGGAGGGCTGCACCAAAGGCAAAGGTGTGTCTTAAAGGCCCTCCTACCCCCACTATATATAGGGATCCCAAGGGGGGGTGCGCCAGCCCTAGGAGATCCAATCTCCTAGGGGGCGGCCAGGGGAGGAGTCCTCCCCCCCCCCCAAGGCACCTAGGAGGTGCCTTCCCCTGCTGGGACTCTTCCTTTAGGGTTTCCCCAGGCGCATGGGCCTCTTGGGGCTGGTGCCCTTGGCCCATGTAGGACAAGGCGCACCCCCTACAGCCCATGTGGCCCCCCGGGGCAGGTGGCCCCACCCGGTGGGCCCCCGGGACCCTTCCGGTGGTCCCGGTACAATACCGATGAACCCGAAACTTGTCCCGATGGCCGAAATAGGACTTCCTATATATAAATCTTTACCTCTGGACCATTCCGGAACTCCTCGTGACGTCCGGGATCTCATCCAGGACTCCGAACAACATTCGGTAACCACATACAAGCTTCCTTTATAACCCTAGCGTCATCGAACCTTAAGTGTGTAGACCCTACGGGTTCGGGAGACATGCAGACATGACCGAGACGTTCTCCGGTCAATAACTAACAGCGGGATCTGGATACCCATGTTGGCTCCCACATGTTCCACGATGATCTCATCGGATGAACCACGATGTCAAGGACTTAATCAATCCCGTATACAATTCCCTTTGTCTAGCGGTATTGTACTTGCCCGAGATTCGATCGTCGGTATCCTTATACCTTGTTCAATCTCGTTACCGGCAAGTCTCTTTACTCGTTTCATAACACATCATCCCGTGATCAACTCCTTGGTCACATTGCGCATATGATGATGTCCTACCGAGTGGGCCCAGAGATACCTCTCCGTTTACACGGAGTGACAAATCCCAGTCTCGATTCGTGCCAACCCAATAGACACTTTCGGAGATACCTGTAATGTACCTTTATAGCCACCCAGTTACGTTGTGACGTTTGGCACACCCAAAGCACTCCTATGGTATCTGGGAGTTGCACAATCTCATGGTCTAAGGAAATGATACTTGACATTAGAAAAGCTTTAGCATACGAACTACACGATCTTTGTGCTAGGCTTAGGATTGGGTCTTGTCCATCACATCATTCTCCTAATGATGTGATCCCGTTATCAATGACATCCAATGTCCATGGTCAGGAAACCGTAACCATCTATTGATCAACGAGCTAGTCAACTAGAGGCTTACTAGGGACATGGTGTTGTCTATGTATCCACACATGTATCTGAGTTTCCTATCAATACAATTATAGCATGGATAATAAACGATTATCATGAACAAGGAAATATGATAATAACTTATTTATTATTGCCTCTAGGGCATATTTCCAACAAGAAGAGCCCGTAGAAGCCATCAAAGGGGACAGGAGCAAGGAGGCTACCGGAGATCAAGCGCCAGTGGTTGAGCAGGCCTGGCCTACTGAGGAAGAAGAAGAAGATATCCTTAACACTTACTATGATCATCTCACCCCCACCGAGATCGAAGCGTTTCGGACCATTGAAACAGGTTTATGTGCAAAATAAATATCTCAGCCATGAAAATATTCTGTTGCAAGAGCACATCATCGCCCTCTGGAGCGTCATCCGTAGATTGGAGAATCTCTTGAACATGAAGGACAAGATCGCTACCACTTCATCACCACCACCTCCTTCTTCATCATCAAAAGAAAATTGAGTATCGGGTATGGGCACTCCCCTTGGCTTGCGCCAAGCTTGGGGAGATGCCCCGTTATTGTATTACCTCCACTATATTTTTGCCTTTATTTACCTTAGTTTAGTTTGATCCTTTCTTTTCAAGAGTTTGCTTAGTGTTCTATCTTTGTAATCGTATGCGAGATATATAATAAAGTTTAGTTGGAGTTTTGTTTTCTTTACTTTCATGTTCAACAAAAAAAGAAAGGGAATAAATGAAAAAGATCATATGCTAATCTTATGGTAAGTAATGATACCACATAAGGAAAAGTATAAGTAGAAAAATTTATTGGAGATTGACAAACATAACATTGGTCAATTATGCAATTCATGAAAGAATTAATAAGGGAAGAGAAGATTCACATGCAAATACATTATCTTGGAAATCTTTTGTGATTGTGAGCCCCCATCAAAATATTATATGCCAAAATTGTTGACGTTGGACAAGGAAGACAACGTAATGATTTATGTTTGTTCATGTTCACATAGAAGTTATATTGTCATAGATCCTTCAACATGTGGTGCTTGCCCCCCATCTTTGCTAGCCAAAAATACCGCACCAAGTAGAGATACTACTTGTGCATCCAAAAACCCTTAAACCCAAATCTTATTTTCAAGAGTCCACCATACCTACCTAGGGATTGAGCAAGATCCTTCAAGTAAGTTGTCATCGATGCAATAAGGCAATGAAAATTGCTTCGAAAAGTGTTAGATCATTTAGTGTAAGAGAAAATTGAGCGTTGTACAAACATGTGATGGCAAAGAATAAAAGCGACAGACTGCATAATAAAGGTTGCTATCATAAGGGGCAATATAACGTGATGTTCTTTTGCACTAAGGGATTGAGCATACGAACAAAAGGCGCATGGCAACCTCTGCTTCCCTCTGCGAAGGGCCTATCTTTTACTTTTATGTATTTACTTTCATGCAAGAGTCAAAGTTTTTCTCTCTATTCCTTTTTATTTTTCTCTTTTGGCAAGCATCATGTGGTGAGGAAAGATCTAGGCACATATATCCAGTTGAATATGGATAGCATGAATTATTATTGCTAACATCACCCTTGAGGTGGATACGTTGGGAGGCGAAATTATAAGCCCCTATCTTTCTATGTGTCCGGTTGAAACATTTTGCTCATGTGTATGCGGTGCGTGTTAGCAATCATAGAAGACTATATGATGGTTGAGTATATGGACTTGCCTAAAGGCTCCGATACGTGACCCTTCCTGAAAAGATGATGAATTGTAGATGCAAAGTTGACCGAGAACATAGTTTGTTGGTTTCTAATATAGTTTATGCTTTATACTTCGATGTTGTGATGAATTGTTACTTATTCATGAGAAGTCTATGATAAAAGTTTCATGTTAAAGTTTGTTGTTGTTATAGTAATTTACATGATGGTTCTATGTCCGCATTTTGTTTTTATCGACACCTCTCTCTCTAAGCATGTGGACATGTTTTTCGATTTCGGTTTTCGCTTGAGGACAAGCGAGGTCTAAGCTTGGGGGAGTTGATACGTCCATTTTGCATCATGTTTACCTACTGTTATTTATAATGTTTTTATGCATAATAATGCTTTTTGAGTAATTCTAATGCCTTTTCTCTTATAATATGCGAGGTTCACACGAAGAGGGAGAATTTCGGCAGCTGGAAATCTGGACCTGAAAAAGCTACGCTAGGCTACCTATTATGCACAAGTCCAAATGAGCTGAAACTTCACGAGGAATTTTTATGGAATAAATAAGAACTATTGGAGCGAATAACTACCAGAGGGGGCCCACCAGGTGGGCACAACCCACCTGGGCGCGCCAGGTAGCCCAGGCACGCCCTGGTGGGTTTGCCCTCCTCGGCCCACCTCCGGTGCCCATCTTTTGTTATATAAGTCATTTTGACCTAAAAAAAAATAAGGAGGGGACTTTCGGGACGGAGCACCGTCGTCTCGAGGCGAAACTTGGGTAGGAGCACTTTTGCCCTTCGTCGGAGCAATTCCGCCGGGGGAACTTTCCTCCCGAAGGGGGAAATCATCGTCGTCATCATCACAAACAACCCTCTCATCTTAGGGAGGCCAATCTTCATCAACATCTTCACCAGCACCATCTTCTCTCAAACCCTAGTTCATCTCTTGTGTTCAATCTTTGTACAGGAACTTCAAATTGGCACCTGTGGGTGACTAGTAGTGTTGATTACATCTTGTAATTGATCACTATATGGTTTATTTGGTGGAAGATTATATGTTCAGATCCATTATGCTATTTAATACCCCTCTGATCATTAACATATTTTATCACTTGTGAGTAGTTACTTTTGTTCTTGAGGTCACGGGAGAAATCATGTTGCAAGTAATCATATGAACTTGATATGTGTTTGATATTTTGATAATATGTATGTTGTGATTCCCTTAGTGGTGTCATGTGAACGTCGACTACATGACACTTTGCCATATTTGGGCCTAAGGGAATGCATTATGGAGTAGTTATTAGATGATGGGTTGCTAGAGTGACAGAATCTTAAACCTTAGTTCATGCGCTACTTCGTAAGGGACTGATTTGGATCCAAAAGTTTAATGCTATGGTTAGATCCTATCTTAATACTTTTCTCGTAGTTGCGGATGCTTGCGCGGGGGTTAATCATAAGTAGGAGGTTTGTTCAGGTAAGAACAACACCTAAGCATCGATCCACCCACATATCAAATTATCAAAGTAGTGAACATAAATCAAGCCAACATGGTGAAATTTACTAGATGAAATTCCCGTGTGCCCTCAAGAACACTTTGCTTATTATAAGAAACTGTTTTGGTCCGTCCTTTGCCACAAAAGGATTAGGCTATCTTGCTGCATATTTTTGCCGTTACCGTTATGTGCTCGTTACAAATTATCCTGCTACCAAATTATCTGTTACTTACAATTTTAGCGCTTGCTGACATTACCTTGCTGAAAACCACTTGCATTTCTTTTTGCTCCTCGTTGGGTTTGTCACTCTTACTTATCGAAAGGACTACGATTGACCCCCTATACTTGTGGGTCATCAAGTTTCCGATCAATACAATCCTAGCATGAATAATAAACATTTATCATGAATAAGGAAATATAAAATAACGACTTTATTATTGCCTCTAGGGCATGTTTCCTTCAAGTTCAGTAGTTGGAGAGGAGTTTGAACTAAGGGATTCTCTTTCACATGCTATTTGAGCTTGAGAAGAGAAGTGGTTCCCGCGTGCTCTCCTCCGCAGTCTGCCTTGTCGCGACGCATTGCGCCATGGGTTGCAAGAATGAGTCGAGTCGAGCTCACACATATGCGCTTATTTTTGCCGGCCAGGAAGGTGACGGGGAATGTTGCATGGAAAACAAAAAATTTCTACGCACACGCAAGACCTATCCATGGAGATGTATAACTACGAGAGGGGAGAGCATCTGCATACCCTTGTAGTTCGCTAAGAGGAAGTGTTTATCAACACGGTTGATGTAGTCGTACACCTTCATGATCCGTCCCGATCAAGTACCGAATGTACGACACCTTCGCGTTCAGCACATGCTTAGCTCGATGACGTCCTCGCCTTCTTGATCCAGCAAGATGGGTGAAGTAGTAGATGAGTTCTGGCAGCACGACAGCATGGTGACGGTGGTGGTGAAGAACAATCTCTGCAGAGCTTCGCCAAGCACAACGGAAACTATGACGAATGTTAAACTAGAGGGGGCGGGTTTGCCGACACACGGCTTGATGAATCTTTATGTGTTCCGGGTGCTAGCTCCGCCGCTCTATTTATATGTTGAGCCCTGGGGTCGTTTCTTGGAGAAAGAGCCTCCTCAAAGTCGGTTTGGCACGCAAGGTAAGAGTCCTTCTCGGACTCCAGGACCAGATGCCATGGTCCTTGGCGTCTGGGCCCCTGGCCTCCGCAAAACTCCTTTTGCACCTTCCTAAAGCCTCGTGGGCTTTACCCCTCTGGCCCAAATAAAGTGTTCTCGTACCCAAAAGCCCACTGTCGAGTAGGAAGTGATCGAGACACTCTCATGGTCTGAGGAACTAAAACACATGTCAACACTCCGTGTTATAACAGATGATTTTATACGATGTAATCACATAGTATAACAAACAAGTATTGGGTCGATTCAATATGATCGTTTTTCTAACATCATATCCTCAATATTGTTTTAGAACTATCGTTACACTCAACGATATCATAAGATCCGGAAAACATGACCACCAACAACACTTGAGCCGGTCTTAGAGGCGAGACCGAAAACCTATTGTTTACCGTTTATCATTCCACACGTGCATATGAGTTTTCCACTAAATCACATATTCCAGGATCATAACAGTTATAGCATGGAATATAAACTCTTAACTACGAATAATGGAAATATAATAATACAATATTATTGCCTCTAGGGCATATTTCCAACAAGTGCGCCTTGTATCCGTGGTTTGCTTGGTGCTACTTGGTGCATATTTCCGAGTGTGTCCTGTATCCATGGGGGTTGCTTGGTGATACTGTATGGCACACGAACAACAATGCGGATTGGACGTCCCTCCACCGTAGTCTCGACAACGTCAGAGGATCTCAAGGCTAATTGTTCTAATGCCAACATTTCGCAAAATCAAAAGCCGTTAAAATTGAAAACTATTCTAGAGATTGACAAGAACCGTTTTTTAGCCAAATTTCAGACTTGCCAAGTATTGACAGCAAACCAATTTAGGTATCTTTTGGTTTGGAGGAATTTCATAGGAATTTTAGAGGATATGATTCTTATAGGATTGTTTCCTATCCTCCACATTTCATAGGAAAATAAAAATGAGCCTAGACTCGATGGAATAATTCATTTGGTGTCAATCAAATGACATCTCGTTTTTTATTTCTACTCATAGGATTTGAGATACATGCCATCTTGTTTCCTACAAAATTCCTATTCCTATGGTAATCCTATCCTATGAACCAAAAGAGGCCTTAGCCTTCTCGTGCCAAAAAAAAAGCAAAAACGAGGTAAAAGAAATCCCCGCTAGCCACCTAGGAGGCGCCAGTTGTGTTCCCTGTCACCCACCACGCGATCAATCATGACCCTGTGCGCGATGGAACCTGGCCGCCTGCCTGTACCCATCAATGGCCAATCACTCCCTTCCATTCCACCCCCAGCTCACGTCGCGCACAGCACAGCGGCCTCGCTGCCAGTAGTAAAACAACCCAGAACCCGGCGCGACCTGGATGGAGAAGCAAAGCGAAGGAACGAACGAACGAAATCATCTCCGACGCGAGTCGACATAAAATGGACGGAATAATCAAAAGCGGCAAGGCAGACAGGAGCAAGGAATCCCGCGAAACCGTCCGAACCCAAACCTCAATTCCCTCCCTCGCGGACCCAATCCAGCTCGACCCGCCCCCGCCCCCGCCCCCGCCCAACCAAACCAAACCAAACCCCTTCCCCCGCCGTCCTCGTCTCCTTCTGCCTCTGCCTCTGCCTCTGCCCCACCCGCCGCTGCCCCCGAGCCGCACCTCCCCAAACCCTACCCATATATTATTAAACCCATCCCGAGTCTCTCCCCCGCCCGTGCCCTGTCCACCCTCCCCTCCACATTCCCGCCGCCTCCCCCCGCAAAACCCTAGCCAGCCGCCCCGCCGCCGCCTCGGCCCGCGCCCGATCCGATGGCGTCCGCCGAAGACCAGGCCGCGGCCGCGGCGCTGCTGGGCGGCGACCCCGGCGGCGTTCGACGCGCTGCTCTCCACGCTCATGTCGGCCTCCAACGCCGACCGCGCCGCCGCCGAGGCCGCCTTCCACCGCCTCCGCGGCTCCCACCCGGAGCCCCTCGCGCTGCGCCTCGCCTCCTCGCTCGCCGCGCCCGCCACCCCCGCCGAGCTCCGCGCCATGGCCGCCGTCCTCCTCCGCAAGCTCCTCTCCCCGACGGCCTCCCCCGACTCCTCCGCCGCCGCGCCGCCCCCGCTCTGGCCCCTCCTATCCCCCGACGGCCAGGTCGCGCTCAAGGCCCACCTCCTTGCCGCGCTCCAGTCCGACCCCCCCAAGCCCATCGCCAAGAAGGTCTGCGACGCCATATCCGAGCTCGCCACGCTCCTCCTCCCGGAGAACACCTGGGCCGAGCTGCTGCCGTTCCTCTTCCGCGCGGCCTCCACCCCCGAGGCGCCCAACCTGCAGGAGTCGGCGCTGCTCATCTTCGCACGCCTCGCCGATTACATCGCCGAATCTCTTCTCGACCATTTGATGACCATCCACAACCTTCTAGCATCTGCCCTGGCGCACCCGACCTCGCCTGATGTTCGCATCGCCGCGCTGAGCGCCGCCGTTAATCTCGTTCAGTGCCTGCCAACTAACGCTGACAGAGATAAGATGCAGGACTTGCTGCCTGCGATGATGAGGGCGCTCACGGATTGCCTGAATTCGTCCCAGGAGGCATCTGCACAGGAGGCACTGGAGCTGCTTGTGGAGCTGGCTGGTGCAGAGCCAAGGTTCCTGCGGCGACAGATTGCTGATGTGGCAGGAGCGATGCTGCAAATAGCTGAAGCTGCACAGTTGGAGGATGGAACTAGGCACCTGGCTGTCGAGTTTGTGATTACTCTTGCTGAGGCCAGGGAGCGTGCACCAGGAATGATGCGCAGGCTCCCGCAGTTTGTTGGCAGGCTCTTCCAAGTACTTATGCAGATGTTGCTTGATGTAGAGGATGACCCTGCCTGGCACACTGCCGAAACCGAGGACGAAGATGCAGGTGAAGGGAACAACTATGGAGTGGCGCAGGAGTGCCTTGACCGTCTTGCCATTGCCATTGGTGGGAATGCAGTTGTGCCGATTGCATCTGAGCTGCTCCCACAATATCTTTCTGCTCCAGAGTGGCAGAAGCACCATGCTGCGCTTATCACGCTTGCACAGATTGCAGAGGGATGTGCAAAGGTTAGCCTAATTAACTTTGGCCTTTTGATTAACTTTGCAATAGTTTGTTACTTCAAAACCTCATTGAAATGCTTAAAAGCAACATCCATTCATTAACGTTGTTGAATTAGAAATTAAATTAGTAATATGGAAACAAGATAGTGGATGCCATACTTTTACCTTGATCCCTCATTTACAAATTTTGAGTTGCCATGCCTATAAAACATTTTCACTAGCGTTAGGCCACGAAAATGTGTATCGTTCTATATCATTTTTGCAAGTAGGAAATAACCAAAGTGGATCATCTCCTCACCAGTTGCTGTTTGTTGCTGTCAGGTTATGCTTAAAAACTTGGAGCAGGTGGTTTCGATGATACTGAATGGATTCCAACACCCTCATCCTCGAGTGCGGTGGGCTGCAATCAATGCCATTGGTCAGCTGTCTACAGATTTGGGCCCAGACTTGCAGGTTCAGTACCACCAGAAGGTGCTGCCTGCATTGGCTAATGCCATGGACGATTTTCAGAATCCACGTGTGCAGGCAAGTGTTGAAATACTGGCATCAAACTTGATCAGTTGACTCAGAAAATCCTTGTTTTTAATTACAACGAGTTTTTAGTGCTTATGTGGCTGAGATTATCTCAGTAGAGACATAGTACATTCATATGTAAGAAACGTACTTCCTTTAAGCTTGAGACATTCTTCATTAGATAAAGAATTCAATCTATTTGTGCTCTAGTTGTAACAAATTATTAGGTATTTCGTTATCATTGTTGAGATATGTAACAAAAACATAAATTTCCTTTGTATTCTCCAGGTTTTTCTGCTACCTGTTTTACATTAGATACTTTGACATTTACTTTCTGAATGGCTCTGATCAAGTCTATGTAGTAAAGCATCTCTAGGAAATGTGTCTCACAGAACTATTGTTTAGTATGCTCCTAACTTGTAAATAAGCTGATTGATTAATAAATTTCATATAAAAGTCCAAATTCTGGCCTATCCTATGTTATTCTGTTTGTCTGGCCCCTTTGTATTCCATCTTGATTAATTTCAGTATTGTTTTTTAAATATTTTTCTGAATATTTTCGCATGTCGGATCCACAACAGAGAAACTGTTTCTAGGTGCAACAGAGAAATTGTTAAGCACATGGCCTGCTTGTAGTACTATATTAACTCACTAAGTCTGTTGTTTAGTTTACTGTGCTTTTGAAACTGCTTCTGTTTAATGTTTTGAATGCATTGTGCTATCACTTTTTTGAATTTCATTGTACTTCTGTTATTGCCAAAAAAATTTGTACCCCTATGTGGACTATGCATATTAGGGTTTAATTACTAATCTAATATTGATTTATTGTGTCTACTATCCTTCTTGTCAGGCACATGCTGTAATATTGATTTATTGTGTCTACTATCTTTCTTGACAGGCACATGCTGCGTCCGCAATCTTGAATTTCAGTGAGAATTGCACGCCCGAAATTCTGACACCATACCTGGATGGAATCGTTAGCAAATTACTTGTTCTTCTCCAGGTATGCATCTAAGTTCCCTTGAGTCACTGTTTGTACAGGTAGATAATATGTTAACCTTTATGTTGTTTTCAGAACGGTAAGCAAATGGTGCAAGAGGGAGCATTGACAGCTTTAGCATCAGTAGCTGATTCATCACAGGTAACTGCTTGTGTGGAAGTTAACAGCTACATTCAATATCACCTTTAATGGCTGTAACACTTTTTCATGATTTATAGCTTAGTGATCATCGTGACTTTATAATATTATATGATGTATGATACACTTTGTTTTTCAGGACCACTTCAAGAAATACTATGATGCTGTTATGCCGTACCTGAAAGCTATTTTGATGAATGCAACTGACAAGTCTAATAGGATGCTCCGTGCCAAGTCCATGGAGTGTATAAGTCTTGTTGGAATGGCTGTAGGCAAGGATAAATTTAGGGATGATGCCAAGCAGGTTAGTATCTCTTTTCTTCTCTAATTTTATAGTGGACATTCATATACTCCCTCTGTCCCAAAATAAGTGTCTTAACTTTGTACTAACTCATGTACAAAGTTGTGCTAAGCTTGATACACTTATTTTGGGACGGAGGGAGTATATCCTACTTGAATTTCTGCTGGACATCATTTTGTTGGAATGGCTATATTTTTTTCCTGAGGCATTCTGTTCCTAATTTACCTGATAATTTGCAGGTCATGGAAGTGCTTATGGCTTTGCAAGGAACTCCAATGGAAACAGATGATCCGATAACCAGCTACATGTTGCAGGTATGCTTCAAAGTAGGATATTGATTGTAATTGCATTTTGAATTTTTATAACCATGTCCCTGCATGTGACAGGCTTGGGCCAGGCTATGCAAATGTCTTGGACAGGATTTTCTTCCTTACATGCATGTTGTTATGCCACCACTGCTTCAGTCTGCTCAGCTGAAGCCTGATGTCACAATTACTTCAGCCGAATCAGATGATGAAATAGAATCAGATGACGACAGGTTTGCGTTACCTTCTCAATAATTCTTTTGGGAAATCCACTGAACTAAAAGTTGGCTCTCTTGAACCGGGAACCACCATATAGGCTGTCGGCATGCTTAATTTAGTCTTCTGAAAATAGTAACAAGTTTATTTCAACATTGTTTTTAATACCACTTACAAAAGCCTTCACAAAAAAGGAATAAACCTTGCAAATTGCGGTTCTCTGGTTCAGAGTGTATGGCTCTCTATATGTAAAGTCTTTTGCACTACTTCTGTGTTTGTTTATATCCCCAGTGTTATCCACATAATCCATGAACTAGTGGTTGCAAGTTACATACACTAGTGTTCATGCAATGTTTACATGTTTTGATTTGTTTGTACACCATGTGCGAGCATGTTAACCCCCCCCCCCCCCCCCCTTGTTTTTGCTTTTAACTGCGTATTAATTTTGCAATAACACCGCTGATTTTTGGTATTTCGTACAGCATTGAAACGATCACACTTGGTGACAAAAGAATTGGAATTCGAACTAGTGTGCTGGAAGAGAAAGCAACGGCTTGCAACATGCTGTGTTGCTATGCTGATGAGCTCAAGGAGGGTTTCTTTCCATGGATTGATCAGGTTTATTTTCCCGTTCAGTCATTCACAAAGCAATTGTCTGATTTTTTAACTTCTGATAACCGTGGATGTGACTGGAACAAATTCCATGCAGGTTGCTCCTACATTGGTCCCTCTTCTTAAGTTTTACTTCCATGAAGAAGTGAGAAGAGCTGCTGTTGCAGGTACTTTGATGATCTACATTTGTTTTCATTTAGATTTTGTGTGTTTCTTTTAACATTTTTTGCCACAATTATGCAGCTATGCCTGAACTGTTACGTTCGGCAAAATTGGCTGTTGAGAAGGGGCAGGCTCCAGGACGCGATGAGTCTTACGTTAAACAATTGTCTGATTTCATAATTCCAGCTCTGGTTGAAGCGCTGCACAAGGTCTTTGCAAAACCTCGTCCCTAAGTTCATGATAACATTGGTTTGTTTTACACTTTAACTAAATGCTAACAGCTGGATTTTCTTGCATCCATCTACCATACAGGAGCCGGAAACCGAAATGTGCTCATCCATGCTGGATTCCTTAAATGAGTGTATGCAGGTCTGTTCTGTTTTCTGCACAGGGGGAGTAAGTACTTTGTGGGTTGTGTCACTTGTTCATGTTAGAGTGAGTATGATTAGGTCCTAGATTGTAACTGGTAATTGTGTATTTGCATGTCTCGACTAATACACAAAAAAATGCGGTGGAGGGGAGCTTTCTAAACAAATGTAGTATTTCCATATTGATGACTACTTGCGGGCTTCCAGATAACATATAACTGATTGAAGCCTTTTCGAAATAGCCTGATGTGATGTCCAACATCACTGTAGCAACTTGAGCTGTTTGATTTTAGCAGTTTGATTGTCAGGGTCCTCCACAACTCCCTAACTAGGTCCACAGATTTATATGCTCTATATGGTATTAGAAACAACTTATATAAAGTTCTTCTCAATTTGGATAACCGCCCTTACATTCTGTATGTCTATTGTGCTGTTGTGGGAACCAAATTTACGTTCCCGTCTCAGCAATGGGAGTAACAACTTAATGTGATGACTGTTGGAAGATCGACATATTTCAGTCTTCATTAACTTGATGTGATGACTGTTAGAAGGTCGACATATTTCAGTCTTCATTAACTTACATATCACTTCATATTATATATTGGTGGAAGTTGTTAGCGTTAGTAGTACCATAAAGATGCTTCTTTTGTAAGAAAAACTTCGTACGACTAACCAAATACACCATTTGTATAGAAGTACCTAGGTGCTTATTGCTGTTTATGGATTAGCGTTTAGCAAGAGATAAATTAATTTTTCTTATTTATTGTGTTCAAAGCATAGATTCTTTTGAATGGATCAACACTTGAGCCATCATCTGTACAATGTTACCTAGTTAGTCAGTTCTGTATGGCACACATTTAATTGTTCCTTGACTTCTACTCCCTCCTTTCCGGTTTGTAGGGCTTATCTCAAAATTTTAGTTTTTCCATTTTATAAGGCTCAATTTGGTTGTTCCCCATCACATGTTCAGACTTCAAGGTGCATTAAATCATTGCATGCAAGTATTAAGAGCATTAATTGGGTGCTTTTGCAAACTACAAAAAATATTCCACCACTCATCATCTACCTTGGTTGGTGAGATTTTTGAATTGAGCCTTATAAACCGGAAAGGAGGGAGTAGAGAGTTTGCTTTACCAGATTTCTCACTGACTTTACTTTCACTGAACAGCTTTCTGGATGTCTTCTTGATGAGAATCAAGTAAGAGCTATTTCGGATGAGATTAAGAATGTTATTATAGCCAGTGCAACCAGGAAAAGAGACAGATCAGAGAGAACAAAAGCAGAAGATTTTGATGCTGATGAAGGAGAACTACTCAAAGAAGAGAATGAGCAGGAGGAGGAAGTGTTTGATCAGGTTATGTTTCTTGACAAGTCTGTGAATTGCTTGTGTTCTGCAATTTCATTTTTGAATTAACATTCTCTATTTGTTTACACTCAGGTCGGCGAGTGCCTGGGAACTTTGATTAAAACCTTTAAAGCTTCTTTCTTGCCGTTCTTTGATGAGCTATCTGTGTATGTTACACCAATGTTGGTAAGTTGATTGAATCCCACCTTGTTTGGGCATGCTCATTGTGTTGTGTGCACAGATTTGTTTGGAGTTCAGTTTCTAATATTTTTCCAATTACAACCGATTCTGTGTTAGTTCTCTCATTTGACCCAATTAGCATACAGAATTCCTCTGAGGTCACACAAAATGTAGGGATCAAATCTTGTGTTGATAATTTTTCCATATTCCTGTGTGGCTTTGTCTCATTGGTTTTGGGAATAACTGTTGAAGAGAACCACATGCCTTCTGTTTGACCGAACCGTTTCATTTCTGAAAACTGTGGAACTAATAAGGTGACAGCTAAAATAGTATGTAAAGCACTGTTAGCTTGGATAGAAACAATTGCTTGCAGCCTTGAATTGTGAATGCCTCTCTCCTTGGTCTCTTCATTTTTATGGTGCCAAAGGGTAATGTTTATGATCATTACCATGTTCTAGTAGGCCTATGTCTGTTGGTATGTCTCCATGATATCCTGGTATCCTATTTAGTATTTTTTATCTAATCTTTAATTTTCAGGGAAAGGACAAGACAGCTGAGGAGAGAAGGATAGCTATCTGCATTTTTGATGACATTGCAGAGCAATGTCGTGAGTCGGCTCTGAAGTATGTTTCTCCTTAACATTAGTTATCCCTTACGTGTAAACTGGGTTTTAATTGGAACTGAATCATATTTTTCGCCTGAGCAGGTATTATGATACCTATGTTCCTTTCCTGTTGGAGGCATCCAACGATGATAACTCAGATGTTCGGCAGGTCTGTATTTGTGCTCTCATGTTGTCTTAACTTGTTTTGTCTGTAATACATGACACTAATGTAGTGACAAAATCATCATCATGTTAGGCTGCTGTTTATGGCCTGGGCGTATGTGCTGAGTTTGGCGGCCTTACTTTCCGTCCTTTAGTTGGAGGTAAGTTCTGAATCTTATGGCTTAGTACTACAAGCATCTTGAAGTCATTCCATTTAACACAATAATGCTTTTAAAAATTCAGAGGCCCTGTCAAAGCTGAACAATGTTATCAGACATCCAGAAGCACAACATGCAGATAATATTATGGCATATGATAATGCTGTTTCAGCACTTGGAAAAATATGTCAATTTCATCGCGATGGGATTGATGCGGCTCAGGTATATGCTTAAATCTCACTTCCAGGTTCTATTAAGAGACTAAACCAAGGGCCTCTTTGGTTCATAATATTTCGAAAATGCAGGAATAGCAAAACGTCGGAATTCAGTATCAAGGCATGTTTAACCCTACAGGAATTTGTAACCAAAAGTTGTTTTGTTAATCCACTGAAAATCTACAAGAAATTTTCTTAAGGATTAGGTCCATCCCATAGTTGTCATTTAAACCAAGGGGAAATTTTCATGAGGTTGGTGTCAGTGGAAAAATACCTTCGGAATTTGCATTCGAAGAAAATCGTATGATTTTTAGTCCTACAAACCAAACAAGCTCTGTAGATAAAAAAAATCATATGGAATGGAATCCTCCAAAATTCCTACTCCCTCCATTCCAAAATAGATGACTCAACTTTGTATTAACTTTGTAAGTTGAGTCATGTATTTTGGAACGGAGGGAGTATTATATTCTTTTGAACCGAAGAGACATACGGTTGTTTGTTATCTTTTTCGCGATATTTGATGATGCCCATTCCATGCGCACCAGCATGTGGATTGTAAGTGAATGAAAGGACATATCAAGCTGAGATACCTCTACTCTACATCTGCTGTGCATGTTTACTATTTTTTAATGGTTTAAACTGAATAAATTATGCTTCTCAGGTCATTCCAGCATGGCTTGGTTGCTTGCCTATAAAAGATGACAAGATTGAAGCAAAAGTTGTACATGATCAGCTTTGTTCGATGGTGGAGAGGTATCTGCTCTTTAGTGTCAGCATGGCAGTAACAGTAGAATATTTCTTACATTTTATATAACCTGTTCTTTATGTGCAGATCTGACTCACAGGTTCTTGGACCTCATAGTCAGTATCTTCCTAAAATAGTCTCTATTTTTGCTGAGGTAATTTTGACTTTGTGCTTGCTCTGTCAGTCTGTCACCTCCAGTTAGGGGGTATTTAGTATTGCTGAATGAAATAATGACAATGAAGCAGTACATTGTGGGTTTTGATCTGTAAATTCATGTGTCGAGGTCTCAGTTTGGCCATTTGGTGGCGGCAGACCTTTTTATTCAGCAGTACATCTTGATATTTGAGCTTAGTTTTCTATGAATAATTTAGTAAATGATTTCGTTCCTTCATTTTGTTTTCTATGTAGGTTCTGTGCAATGGGAAGGAGCTTGCAACAGATGAAACAACCACCCGGATGATCAGTGTTCTGAAGCGATTTCAGCAGACATTGCCACCTGATTTTCTTGCCTCAACATTTTCCACCTTGCAACCACAGCAGCAGCTTATGCTCCAGTCCATCCTATCCACATAGTTCCACTCTTCTGTCTTGTGGCTGCAAGGTCGGGGCTTGCTTTTCTTTCCATAATTCGTCATTGGTACTGTCAACCAATTTTTTGAGTTGAATCTTTTTCTGGGGGAGTTCATTTGTGCATGCATTGGTCGCTTCAAGGGATTGGTGGTCGCCATACCATATGGTTTTGATGTAGAGTGTATATTATCTTGTATTCAAATATGATTTTGGGGCGTGCTGCGTCAAAGGTGTAAGGGCAATGGCGAAAATTGTTGTTGGTTGAGTTGAACAATGGTGCATCAGTTTTGGTAATGAGATTGTTATGGATTTGTGTGACGATCCCCATATGTTTTGTTATGGTTTTGTGTGATGATCCCCGTCTGTTCTGCATAAACGTACATAGGTTAGCAGTTGCATTCCATGTCATTTACTCTGTTTCTGTATTTAGTTTAAGAACCTTAACGTATCCTCACAGCGTCGACGACACTAAGGATGCATTAATTATATCCTCCTTGGCACCACCTTCCACAACAGGCAAGATCTGTTTGAAATCGCCTCCCAGTACCATTACCTTACCTCCGAAAGGCAGCAAACAATTGGCATCATCCTGAACAGATACGATCTATCAAGGGCCTCGAAACACAAACGACTGGTCATTGGGGCCTCACCCCACAAAATGAGAGACGCTCGCTGACATAATCCAGCAAGCATTGATGAGAGACGCTCGCCTCAACCGGAATCTTGAACTTTGAATGACCAGTCCTTCCACCACGTAACAAAAGAGAGGCCACACCTGACAATGCAACAGCAAGCACGACGCGCCGCTCAGACCTAAGAGTGGCAATGATAGAAGTCCACAGAATTTTTTTACCAGATCCTCCACAGCCCGAAACAAAATAAATCTTAAATGCTACCTTCCCCTGTACAAGCTGTCGAAATAAAGCAGTTCACTACATAAGCTTAGGTTCTGTTTGGATTTAAAGTATGTTGAAGATCAGAAGTATCGGAAAACTACAGTTTTTAAATCTGCTGCTGTGTGATACCACAGAATGCATAACAGTATTTTACAGCATTTACAAAAATCATGAGGTGTTTGGCACATGCATTATTTAAGGGAGTATTTTTTACACGATTCAGTATACTAGCTAGTACGAGCTTCCCTAAAAAAAGAAGCTTGTACGAGTTTCCCCTCTCTGTTATGCTGGATTGTATGTTTCAGTGTTCCAAACTTTTAGTCCAGAAAAACTAGGTCACGTAATTGTCTTTACTTACCTACTTCCTCCGTCTCATAATGTAAGACGTCTTTTGACACTACACTGGAATCAAAAAAATGTCTTATATTATGAGACGGAGGGAGTAGCTTCTGCTTTGCGGGATTGTATGTGCCAAACCTAGTCCCAAAATAAATAAAATACCAAACCAAATAAAGTTGTGCGAGCAACCTTCTATGATGTCAGACGGTCTTAAACATTTGGAAACAACTAGGCTTGAAGCGAATTCCAGAATTCAGGTGCATGCACCCAGCGGAGTAGAGAGGAATCGGCAAAAAGAAATACCCAATGCACTCTTTCCTGCATCAGGACCTGACATCACGAACTGCATTTGAACGGTTCCTTCCTACGAGATAATAAGCCCCCTGAGCACGCCACTGGACTGCCTCCCCCCTCCATCCACTCCTGTTCTTCGTGGCCTCCTCTCTCATCAGCACAAGACAAATCTGAATCGAATCCACACCAAAAGATGCGAGAAGATGCCCCTCCTGACTTTTGCGCTGCTCAAAAAGTGGTATTTTGTCTCGTCCGCGCGAATAATCTACGGGGCTCGGCAAGGAAACGCACATTGACAGCGACAAACATAGCATCTCCGCCGCTATAAAACAACGCCCATTAGGATGGGCCTCCTTGGAGCCATCTCCGGGTTCATAAAAATATGGGGGCCGCAATGTGGGTGCACCAGTCTTATACGCTCAATCAACGAGAGGGCTTGGAATCAGGCAGCGTGGCTGCTAGCAACTTGACAAAATTCACCTTTTTGATAGCATGAGGGTAGCACGACTTTTATATTGAAAAGGGTCCATCGTTTTGCTCCATGGCTGAAACGCAAGGTTGATTTTTGGGTGCGGATGACAAGGACCTGCTCCATTTGAATAGCAGTGGCGTCTCTTTTGGTGCTGAGACTAGATAAGAGCTCTCGTCATCGACGTTGCTTCAACCTTAACCATCTAATATCCGTTGTAAACTGTTAAGCGGAGTATTCTAAAGAGTAAACTGCAAGATTGCTTGAGTTCATGTTTTTCTCGAGTTGCAAACCGTAGTATCCGCATGGATTATTTCCCTTATAATCGCTCTGAATTGTATAATCGATGATATTAAATGAAACCTGCGAGTCTTCGAGAAATCTAGGGTAAAACCTTTACAATAGTACGTAACACATGATGCTACGATTATGTCAGCTCAGCAATTGGGTAAAGCGAGGGCGAGACAAGGCAGCAAGAGAGGGTCATCGTGTTGCTAGATTCAAAAACAAGTTGACTGTGCATACGAAGGAACAAGAAACAAGCAAATGGTGTGCCGGAAACGATCTTCACTACACCACGTCCTAGAATGGAGGGCAAACGAATGCCGTCATTAATAGTTCAAAAATGGCATACATGTGTAGAAGAAGTCACTCGCAAATGGATGTCAGGTATGACCAGTATCAAAAGAACAATATCAATAGGCAATGCAAAACTGTGTGCATCCTCAATGTCTCCACTAGCTCTTAATATCGTGTTGTTCGGACCGTGTGTACTTAATATCGGCTTGATATAAATATCCTACCTTCTATTGGAACCATTTCCAGTCAAAGAGAAAAAAGAAAAAACGGCAGATTTGATGAAGAGCATCAGACATGCCTCCTAGCCCACCACCCATCCCCGCTCCGCCCGCCACCGCCGTGCCTCCCCACCTCGCCGGATCCCGCTTCCCTCCGCCGCCGCTGCTGACCTCCATCTGCGCCACGACCACCTCCCCTGCCGTGCCTGCGCCCGCATCCCCATCCCTTGGGCGAGCGCTGTGCTCCATGGCGGATGGAGAGGCGCGAGATGCGCAGGGGAAAGGGGAACCGCGACGCCGGCGTTCCTCAATCCTGGCGCAAGCGCGCTCTGCGGAGAAGGCGAAGAGGAGATTAGCAATTGCCATCGCCGGCCACTCCAACGGCGAGGAGCGTGGCCGCATGCCGCCCGGAGTCGATGCGATTTCCTAGGCACTTGCGGAGCTCTCCTCTCCAGATCCAGAGCAGCGGGCGCGCTGGGTCGCGTTCTGGGAGCGTCAGCCCCGGTGGTGACCTCCCTCGCTCTGGGTCCCGCAGCTTCGGGAGCTCCTCCAGCGACAGCAGGATGGGACGCCATCGATTCCCCACTCCGTCGCGCCGCCGAACCTTCCCGGGCTCCGATTGCCTCTGCTGGTGGCCGCCGTTGACCCCGCGCCCTCTTCATCTCTGTCCGTGGGGTTGGAGGTGGCTCTCGCCCAGCTGGGGCTCCTCCATCGTCGGCATTGGCCGCGCCGCCACCGCCGCAGGCCTCATCCATGGCGGGTCTGGGCAGCTGTCGCGCCTGGGCCCCGCCTGTCAGCGGACGGGCGCTGGGCTCCGCCGCTGCAGATGGGCACGCCATCGATTCCCCACTCCGTCGCGCCGCCGAACCTCCCCAGGCTCTGATTGCCTCTGCTGGTGGTCGCCGTCGACCCCGCGCCCTCTTCACCTCTGGCCGTGGGGTTGGAGGTGGCTCTCGCCCAGCTGGGGCACCTCCGTCGTCGGCGTTGACCGCGCCGCCACCGCCGCAGGCCTCATCCATGGCGGGTCTGAGCAGCTGCCGCGCCTGGGCCCCGCCTGTCAGCGGACGTGCGCTGGGCTCCGCCGCTGCAGATGGGCCTCTTTCGACTGGTCTGGGCCTACCTGTCAGTTGGATGAGGCGGGTTCCACCGTGGCCACGCAGCGCGGTGCCTAACTGGGATGTGGGGTCCGACATGTTTGCGGACCGGGCCAACGGGCCTCGTTTTGGGCTTCTTCAAGATATACCTAGGGTTCCGGCTCGCTCCATTCGCGTCTGGATCCGCAAGGAACTGGTCGGCGCTCGTGCTTTCTTCGCCGCAGATTGCTTCCCCGCCGCCGCCCCTGGTGCCCCACCTCCGCTCCTCCCCACCACCACCATATCTCTTGCTAGCAGTACTTGGAAGGGGCCGAAGCCAACTCTCGCGGAGATCCAAGACATGGCTGATAATCGCGGGCGTGGCCAAGGGCGCGGAAGGAACAATAGGAATCGATCTGCCTCGGTTGAGCAACGCCTCCAGCGCCCTCCCCCGCCGTCTGGACCGACTATGGTGCAAGGTAACTGGCCCCCTCTTGGATTCGACCCGCAGTTTGGCCATCCACAACAATTCGTCCCCAATTTTGGTTTCCAAGGCCCTCCACCGTGGGGTTATCCAGGGCCTTTCTTCCAGCAGCCGCAATCCAACCAGTGGAGGAACCCTATGGCCTGGCCTGACCAGAGCCATAACCCTCAGACGACTGCGGGAGATCCAGGGCAAGGATCCCAACAGGGAGGACCGCAGCAACAACAACCATCAGGACTGCAGCAGCAAAAAGTGGGGAATGCAGGTACAAATGCAATTGGAGCTGAGGCTAGTGATCCTATTGCAGTCAGAAATCCTTCTCTGTCCAATAGGAGAGACACGGGAATGAACAGGCAGAGTAAGAATCAGCAGAAGGAGAGGAACCCTACCCCTGCTAGAGCTGATGAGCCATATGCAGATGGAATCTGTCCGAACTGTGGGGAGCCAGGTCACACTAGAGAGAAATGTACCAAGCAGAGTTTTTGCTTCATCTGCAAGATGGTGACTCATGTGGTTGAGGATTGCCCATCAAGAAGAAACCAAGGAATGTGGCAAAATATGTTGGGAGTGCAGCCACAGGACTTGGGGATTATCAGATAGATGTTCCTGATGTTAACTCTCAGCATGTTGGACTAATGAAGAATGTTGGAGTAGTTTACATTGAGTCTGGTGCTGTTTCTAAGGATGAGCTCAACAAAAACTTCTCAACGATTTACAAAACCACTTGGCCCTGGCAGATCAGACAGTTGGATGAGTGGACCTACTTGGTTAAATTCCCACCACACATCCCTGTGGAGCAAGTGGCTGGTTACCCCATGTTTGAGCTTCCATCTGTGGAAGGGGCTACTGTTAAGATGGAAACCTGGAAGGGTGATTGGGAATACTTTGCTGAGCTGCAACAGGTTTGGGTGAAGCTGGAGAACCTTGACCCAACTTGGACAGATTGGGGGGTGCTTGAACAATTTGCCTTTGCCTTTGGGACTTTGCTGGATGTAGATTGGCAAGGCAATTTCAAGTCCCTGTTTGAGGTGGTTAGGATAAAAATCAGATGCAGAGACTTCTCACTCATTCTCGCAGAGAGACTTTTTGGAATTGGAGAACATCTATACAATGTAAAGATCACTGTTGAAATTCCCCCTGAGCCACCCATTGGAGGAGAGGCCCTAGAAGAGGATGTCAATGGGAATGGTACTAACTCTCACACTCATAGTGAGGATCCAGTCTCTGATCATGGCCCTGCAAGAGGGACTCCCAACTCCTCAGCCTCTGCCTCTCTCAGTGGAAACTCAAGCTCCTCTGGGCTTTCTCAACTCAACAACAGGCAGGCAGCATTGGCCTTTCTGCAACAGATGGATGACCATGGAGCTGATGACACCTGCTACTCCCTTCTTAGGGAAATGGAGCTCACTGACTCAGACATGTCTGATACTGAAGTAGACCTGGAGATAGCAGAGCAAATTACTCTCTGATGTGACTGTGTCCACTGGCCCACCAGTGGAAAAATCAGGGAAAAGCACTTGGGGGCCTATCGTCCCAGAAAGGAGGAGCACCAGGGTTGATCTCGGAGGAAGGACTATGTTGGAAATAGCCATGGATAACAAAGCTGTGCAGAACCTTGGAAAAGATAAAACTTCAGTCAAAGGTACCATTCTTAAAAATTCTTTTGAACATTTCAATGATCCAAAGTTTTTAAGTATTGCTGACCAAATAGGAGTAGAAATTGATTGTTCTCTAGCTAAAGTAGGGGAAGATTTACCCATTCTTAGGAGTACTACTGACAGCTATAGCTGTCCCCCTAGTCTTGTTAATGTAGCTGTAGATGATGTTTATCATTCTGCCTCTGCTGCAAAGCACCCTAGTGATAATGTAGCGAATAGTACTGTATATGACCCTCTTGCTCTAGTTGGTACTAATGACAACCCCAGCTGTCACCCTAGTCTTGATACTTTTCCCCAAGTAGAAGAACGCCTAGTTACCTCTACCATCCACAGGCAGTCCCCATGCTATGGTGGAGCTGCAGAACCTAGTGCATCTCTGAAGAGCATAGAGTATTTGCTCCCAGACAATTTGCTTTCAGAGGATGCTGGTAACTGTAGTCCTCCCTGCACCCCCCGGGGCTAAAAGGGATTGATAGTGATTACTTAGATCACAACGCGCTGTGGACACACGTAGCCAAATATGGACGGGGCAAGCACCCCAGGACAAAAAGATCTAAATGAAATGCCTATTTTGGAATATCAGGGGGATCACCACGTTTGGTAAAAAACCCCATATTATTGATACTTTAAATAAAACCAAAGCAGACATCATTGCCTTCCAGGAAACCAAGAAAGAGGAGCTCTCTGATGCCTTTCTGAAATCCATTAGTGGCAATAGATGCTTTGAATGGCATCACCTCCCTGCCTTGGGTACTGCAGGAGGGATTTTGATGGGAGTAGACTTAGATATCTTTGAAATTTTGGAGTGGGATGCCAAGAAGTTCTCAGTGTCCTGTACCCTTACTTTAAAATCTACTCAGAAGAAGATTAGGGTGGTAGCTGTATATGGGTCCCCTTATGAGGAAGGCAAGGAGGAGTTTATTTCTGAACTTCACTCTCTCCTGCTAGATATTGACACTCCAACTCTGATTGGTGGAGATTTCAATCTTACTAGGTATCATAGTGACAAGAACAATGGTAAAGTAGACCAGAAATGGTGTGATAAATTCAATGCTTGGATAGAAATCTAGAGCCTGCTAGAAATTAAAATGTCTGGCAGGCAATTTACCTGGGCCAACAACCAGGATAACCTTGTCATGTCCACCATAGATAGAATTTTTTGTACTACTGAGCTAGATGAGATTTTTCCCCCTCAACTCATCTCAGGCCCTCCCTAGGGTTTGCAGTGACCACACCCCTTTGCTTTGGGACTCAGGGGTTGGCACTGTACCCAAGGCCTCTAGCTTCAAATTTGAGAAGTGGTGGCTCCTCATTGACAATTTTAAGGAGCTGGCTGCTAAATGCTGGAATGCTCCTGTCAAAAGCACCTCCCCTCTGGACATTTGGCAGGAGAAGACTAGAAGGTTTAGGAAATTTGCTAAAGGTTGGAGTAAGAATATAGGAGCTGAAATTAGGAAAATTAAATGTACTCTCATTATGGAATTTGATGCTCTTGACATTGAGGCTGAGACTAGTACCCTCTCTGATGTTGATACTACTAGAATGCATGATATCCATAAGGAGCTCCAAAAAATTTGGCTAGTTGAGGAAACAAAAGCCAGACAAAGAGCTAGGGATAGAGATATCTTAGAAGGTGATAGAAACACCAGGTATTTCCAGGCTGTTGCTAACCATAGGAGGAGGAAGACCTTCATTCACTCCTTAGAGGGTCCCACAGGTGTGGTGACTGACACTAAGGATATATTAGATGTGGCTACTAATTTTTATAAGGATCTCTTTAGAAAATAGAATAAAAGAAATTTCACCTTGAAGGAAGACTTCTTCAATGAGACTGATAAGGTTTCTGATGAGGATAATGACATGCTCCAATCCCCTTTCTTGGAGGAGGAGGTGAAGGAAGCAGTCTTTGGTTCCTACTCTGATGGGGCACCAGGACCTGATGGCTTGTCCTTTATGTTCTATCAAGAGTTTTGGGAAGTCATCAAAAAAGACCCCATGGCCCTTTTTGATGATTTCCATGCTGGCAAATTAGATATCTATAGGTTAAACTTTGCCATTCTTTCTCTCATTCCTAAAGAGAAAGATGCTACCTCCATGAAAAAATTTAGGCCTATCAGCCTGCTTAACTGCAGTTTCAAGATCTTCACCAAAGTGCTCACTAATAGGCTTGCTAAACTCATGCACTTTCTTACTTCTAGCAATCAAACTGCCTTTATAAAAGGCAGGTACATCCTAGAAAGTGTAGTGACTGCTCATGAGATTTTACACTCTGTGCATAGCTCTAAAACTCCTGCAGTTGTGCTTAAACTAGACTATGAGAAGGCTTTTGACAAAGTAGATTTAGAATTCCTGCTTGAAGTCCTCTCCAGGAGAAATTTCTGTCCCAAATGGATCCATTGGATCAAACAGATTACTCACGGGGGCTCTGTAGGAGTCAAAATTAATGGAGTAGAAAGCAACTTCTTTGTCGCTGGCAAAGGACTTAGGCAAGGGGACCCTGTCTCCCTATTACTTTTCAATCTTGTAGTAGATGTCCTTACCAGAATGCTGTATAAAGCTGCTCAGAGGGACCTGATTAGTGGCCTCTGCCCTGAATTTCTCCCTGGTGGGGTCATCTGCCTCCAATATGCAGATGACACCATCCTATTCTTGGAGGACAATCTAGATAAGGCCAGTAACATGAAAACTATCCTTCAATGCTTTGAACAAGTGTCAGGCATGAGGATCAATTATAGTAAAAGTGAGCTCATTACCTTAGGAATGGATGCAGATAGATCTGCTAATTTTGCTGACACTTTTAGCTGTGTTATAGGGAAGCTCCCTATAAAATACTTAGGAGTCCCTCTCCACTATGATAAGCTGAGGAGAGAGGACATCCAGCCTATTATAGATAAGATCCTTAAGAGGATGGCTGGCTGGAGAGGGAAACTCCTATCTTATGCTGCTAGGCTTACTCTTATTAAAGCTTGCCTCTCTAGTATACCTGTTTACCTTCTCTCCTTCTTCAAATTCCCTAAATGGGCGCTTGACTTGATTAACACTCAGTTAGCTCATTGCCTTTGGAATGATTTCGAGGGGAATAGGAAACTGCACCTGGCCAACTGGCACCTAGTGTGTATGAAAAAAGAGCATGGGGGTTTAGGGGTGCCCAACCTCAGGGATGTAAACTTGTGTCTCTTGGGGAATTGGGTCAAAAGGTATATTATGGATGAAGGCAAGATCTGGAGGAACATAGTTGACAAGAAGTATATCAAGAACTCCCCAAACATCTTTGCTAGTAAAACTCCTAACCCTTCAAAGTTCTGGCAAGGAGTGCTCTGGGCTTGTAAAGCCCTGAAATTTGGATATAGATGGCAGGTAGGTGATGAGAAGAAAATCAATTTCTGGGAAGATACATGGTTTGGTACCTCCCCCCTTTCTGTCCAATTCTGGCCTCTTTACACTATCTGTGATCAGCATTGTGTTACCCTCTCTGATGTATGGGATGGTAACACCATTAAACTGACCTTTAGGAGGACTTTTATTGATAAAATGCTAGATTCCTGGATGTGCATTGAGCAGATCCTTCGTAGTGTCTCTTATAATGGGGATGATGATGCACTCATTTGGCAATATGACTCTTAAGGGAATATATACCACTACCTCCTTGTACAACATCATCAACTTCAGGGGGGTTCAACCCATTTATATTCCTTCTGTCTGGTCCATTGTCTCCCCACCCAGAGTGCAAAATTTTCTCTGGCTCCTGGCCCATAACAAATTAATGACTAGAGATAATTTGGATAAGAGAAACATGAGGAAAACTTTGATCTGTGAATTTTGCACTGAGAATGAGAGCATTGACCACCTCTTCTTTGGGTGCGCTGTAGCTCAAAGCATCTGGAAGGATGTGTCTGCTTTCTTTAACATTCCTGTAGGGCAGGACTACCTTTCTGTAGCTAGATTTTGGCCTGCTAGCAAAAAACAATGTGCTTTGAATTCCATCTGTGCTTGTATATTGTGGGGCATCTGGAAAACTAGAAATGCACATGTGTTTAAAAATGCTATCTGGTCTGATATTAAACATGTTTGGAGACGTATCCTCTTGATGATCAAGAAATGGATGATCCTGTTCAAAAAGGATTACCTCCCCCAGATCGAGGCATTCGTCCAGTGGGTCTCAGAGAAGCTCAAGAACCCCTTCCAGCTTTCGATGGGGTGACATGCCTGGACCCCGCTGGGGTGCTTGACATGCTCTCCCTGGGTGAAGCTGATGCATCAAGGAGCCCTCCACCTGCTGGAAATAAGAAGCTGTCTGTGCTCAGCCCGACAACCCCACTGGAGCTGCTGCTGCTGCCGCCATCCCCTGAACCTTCCCCTTTGAAGAAGGCCAGGTTCAAGACAGCAGATCCGGAGAAGTTGATCTCTTCCGCCTAAGTCTCCTGTCATACAGAGTTCTGATAAAAAATAGGGGACAGTGCTCTGTAATAGGGATAACTTTCATTTTCCCCTTTGCTCATGCTTTTAGAGCAATTTTGGGATGTTTTTCCGCTGCTGTGTAGTAGCATGTTGGACCTTTATGTTTTTTCTCTCTTGTGAACCTTATGGTTTCATATATATATATGGAACCGGGAGGGCTTTGCCCCCTCCTGTTGCTCTAAAAAATTTCCAGTCAAAGATCAGTTCATGCTTGTTTGGGGTTACGACAAGGAGATCCACTATCCCGATACTTTTTTAATATTGTGGTTGATATGCGTGCAAACCTTATCGACTGTGCAAAAGGCACATGTCCGTTTAGTGGGGTGGTGTCGTGTCTGGTGGATGGCAGGCTTTTCATCCCACTATATGTTGATGATATGATTTACTTCGGAAAGGCAAAAAAAATTTAGGCATGTGTTGTGTGCTTTCGAGCAGTTTTCTGGTTTGAAGATTAATTTTCCATAAAAGTGAATTGTTCTATTTTGAATTGTGGATTTTTCTCTCTAAGAATCGTGTATTGTTTGGCTTTGGAAGAGACAACCCATTATACCCATTGTTTGGTCGTGTGCAGGGTCAGTTCTCGACCATGTATTTTGGATTTCTAATACATTATTGTAGACTCTCAAATGCCGATTGGAACCATGTGGAGAAGCATATGGAAAAGGGCCTGAATAGTTGAAATGGAAAGCCCTGGTCCTCTCATCCTCTGGGATGGCTTGTCCTCTTCAACTATGTACCATGTAACATGGTCCTTTACAGGCTCTGGTCATTTCAAATTTCAAATGGAGTTCTACCTAAATAGGGTTGTTTTAGGTCCCTTTTTGACAAAGCGGTAGAAAAAAAAATACTTACTTGCAGAATAGGAGGTGTTATCGGCCATCCGATAGAGTAGGACGGTCTTCTGATCCAACACACAGAGGTTAAGAACATTACTCTTCTCAGTAAATAGCTCTTCAAGATTCTTAATGAGGATGTGGTATGACAAGACCTTTTACGACATAAATAATTGGGTTGAAAGCCATCTCTTAGGTTCAAGGGAAACCTAGAGTTTCTTACTTTTGGGATGGTCGGATGAAGAGCAGAACTTCTTTTTTGCTTCAATAATATTAAAGAAAATTTTGTAATTCGATTCTAGGAGGATAGGTGGTTAGGAAATGCACCTCTTCATGAGAGTACCCGACCTTATATCATATAGTGTGTAACCGACATGATACTTTAGCACAAATGTTGGGCACCTCTCCTCCCCGTGTGTCTTTCAGGCATGATCTAGTTGGGCTAGACTTGGGACATAGAACACCTTTCTAGTGTGGTTGGAAAATGCCCAATTATCACAAGGGAACGATGTATTCTTTTGGCATCTCCACCAACAAGGATGCCTCTCGATTGACTGTATGTATCGCGCTTTAGTCCACTATGATACACCATTCAACAATAAGAACACTTGTCAAAATGATCATTCCTTTGGAAATAAGATTTTCCTTTGGTACCTCCGCAAAGGGATCCCAACTAAAGATAATTTTGCAAAACATAATCGGTCGAGAAGCACACAATGTTGTTTCTCTGACAAATATGGAACAATCAAACAACTGTTCTTCCAGTACAAGTTCACTCGCACCACATGGTCAATCATCCAGGTGGCATCTAACATGTAACCACTCATATTCCACATATCTTTGCCACTTGGCTACATGGCTCTAGTCGACATCTCATGCATCTCAGATCCATCACCAAGGCACTAACACTTGACCTTGCTTATGCTGGAGTATGTGCATACGAAGGAGGCATTCTATGAAGTTTTCTCCCGACTTGATTGGTGTTTTTTTGTCCAGATTACCCTTCCACCCCTAGGCAACTAACCATTATATTTCACTAGTTTTAATGATTGTGTGTTCTTTCAATGGTGTGCATCTCAGATATGTGTTGACGCTCGAAAATGGCATGACCACAAAGAGTGACTTGAAGCTATAGCAAGATGAAGTCAAAATTATGGTTGTAGTCACCATTAGATGACCCTTTTCGAGAAGATCAAAATTGATATATAGATGGCCCAAAATGGAGCTCAGATGCAAAAAAGTATGACAATTTCAATAGATGCCCATGTTGACATGAGATTATGATATGTCATGAAGCATGATTATGATAGTCTTGGATGGAAAAAGTTCCAACATAAAGGTTCTTTGTCTCGTCGAAACAGATGATTTTTGATATAAAAATAGTCTTAATCCAAGGCCGTATGCAAAAATTATAGCCAAAACTGTGGGCTGTTGTAGTACCTGGCCGGATAATCCGATTGGAGGCTGGACAAACGACCTGAAATGATCCGGGTGGAGCCTGGACGATCCGGACAAGACACTGGACATTCGAACAACTTTTTCTGCTGCAGAAGATGTTAGAAAATAGCCTGAAACCCCCTGGAGATGGCCTCACATTCAAAAGTGTTCAACATCAAAGTTGTTTGTCTCGTTGAAGCGGCCAATTTTGATATAAAAATTGTCTTAATCCAAGCTAGTATGCAAAAGTTACAGCCCAATCAATGTGTTGCCGTCAGAAATCTGGGGTTGCTCGGATCATCTGGGCTTCCAGCCGGATATCCGGCCTGGGTCGTGAAAAGTCCGAGCTAGGTTAAATTTTGAAGATTTGGACGGCCAGACAAGTCCTTTTATTGTACAGAAAGTCCATCCACCTCTTATACAGAAAGTCCCTTGTTCTTCTTCTTCTTCTTCATCATTCTTCGCTCGTCCTTCTTGTTGTAGGACGGCGAACCTGGAGGCCCTAGGGGCGATCAGGCCGACCTAGGGCAGCCCATAGCCTCCGCACACCCTGATGGCGTCCCTCCCGGGCATGCGGAGTTTCAGGTCTACAAAAAGCGCTTGTTGGATTGCCTGCATATCGCGCTTCCGGCCGGGTCTCCTTCGACGTGAGCTGCGGTGTATCATCCCCAGCATCGAGGGCACACATGATGTGTTTGTGTGTGAACACATTTTTTGGCGACTCCGCTGGGGACGAAGCTTCGAATGGTATCCCGCCCGTTCTTGCTACGAAGAGATCATCACTAAGTTGCTGCAATCTACTAAGGTAATATGAATACTCAGTTCACCTATGTAGATGTAAATAATTCATTTGTTGTTGCTAAATCATATAATGAGCATAATCTATCATCTAGTCCTAGTTTTATCAATCATGCATCTAAATATGTGCAAGAGCCGATGCAAAAATAATCTTCATGCTTCAACTTCTTATGATATTTGGAAAGATTTGGAAAATACTTAGTTGACATTGTAAGCTGGGAGATTTGGAAAGAGCGAAATGCACGCATGTTCAGGACCAAGGCGGCACCTGTGGCGGTGATAGTGCGAACTATTAAGGAGGAGGCATCTATCTAGGCTCTGGCGGGCGCCAAACATTTGTGTAATTTGATGCTGCGAGAGTAGGCCTTTTCCCTTTTTCCGCTTTGGCGGGGCTGTGATGTACTTAACCATACTCTTCTCCTTATTGAATGAAAATGGCAAATCTTTTGTCTCATTTTAAAAAAATTCTTATGATATTAGCAACATGCAACATATGTATCCCAACTCTCATGCCTCGGCAACCCCACAAACCCCTATGCCGATAAACAACATGATGGGTTCGGTCAATCAAGTTGAAACACTTCATGTAAGAAGTTCCAATAGCATGTGACAAAGTGTTTCACCTTTTTATTCATCGGCAACTAATTTGCAATATACTAGTTCAACCATGCCGATGGATGGAAGAATTGGCCATGCTACTACTAGCTTTGGCCAGTTACCCTCAACCATCATATTCTACACATCAAGTTAGTAATTTCTCGGCACCATATACAACTGTTGATGCTCATAATTCGTCTCTGCACATTCATGGTCATAGCCGAATAAATGAAAATTTTGTAGGAGTGCACATGCCATCATCTAATACTGTAGCATATAATGCATCCTCTACACAATTGCACAATTTCGGCGACACCTTATTGCCGAAAGTATCTAAAAGTATTGTGGAGCCATCCCTTACAAAACGGGAAGTGGTTACATTAAAAAGAGATATAGCCTGAAATAACAAGATTAGTGCTCTTTGCTTTGAAGAGCATGATAAGGGGCTAATTCCTGATTATAATGCAATAAAAGCTAGAGTTTTTCAAGAAGATGAATCTTCGCCAATTGATAATTGGCGAGCAAAAATATGGTTTTACAACAATGCATGTGCCTTCACCTAGTACTACATCATATTATACACCCCCTGCACAATTGCAAGTTTCGGCAACACCCGTGTGTCATAGCCGAAAGAATCTAAAAGCATTGGGGGGCAATCATATCCGGAGTGGGCTAAAATTGAGGAAAAACTTAAAACCTATTTTGCAGATCGTTGCCAGGAACAAATAGAAAAACAATTGGCATAAACAAAAGAAGCATTGCCAATTGGTAGAATCAATGAAAAGAAGGAGATTTGGAATGTGAAAGTGTTTCGGGTGAAAAAGCCGAATCAAGTAGTATATATTCCGAACGCATCAAATCCAAAGAAGCAAGAATTATTGAGAAAGGGCATGACAAGCATAGTATAATAACCGTGCTTGATTTTTTTGAAGTTAATGGAACCTACTTCCTGCTCTATGAGTTACGTGTCATAGAATTTGACGAGCATCAATAGAAACAACATATAGCTAAACCAAGTTCAGTTGACAAAGACCACCAAATTGACGAGGCTCTGAATCTAGAAAATGAAGATGACAATGCATTGGGGAGGCATCTGAAGGCGGAGCAAGATGTTGTTCAAGACACACCGTTGATATGTCCATTTTGCATCATGTTTTCCTACTGTCATTTATGACGTTTTATCCATAATAATGCTTTTTGGAGTAATTATAATTCCTTTTCTTTCATAATATGCAAGGTATACACAAAGAGGGGGAATTCCGGCGGCTGGAAATCTGGACCTGGAAAAACTACGTCAGGCCACCTATTCTGCACAACTCCAAACAAGCTGAAACTTCACGGAGATTTTTTTATCAAATATATGATGAATATTGTAGCAAATAAATACCATAGGGGTCCCACCAGGTGGGCACAACCCATCTCGGTGCGCAAGGGAGCCCAGGCGTGCCCTGGTGGGTTGTGCTCACCCAGGCCCACCTCCGGTGCCCATCTTCTGGTATATAAGTCATTTTGACCTAGAAAAAAAAAATAAGGAGAGGACTTTCGGGATGGAGCGTCACCGTCTCAAGGCGGAACTTGGGCAGGAGCACTTTTGCCCTCCGGCGGAGCGATTCCGCCGGGGGAACTTCCCTCCCGGAGGGGAAATCATCGTCATCATCATCACCAACAACTCTCCCATCCTAGGGAGGGAAATCTCCATCAACATCTTCAACATCACCATCTCATCTCAAACCCTATTTCATCTCTTGTGTTCAATATTTGTACCGGAACTATAGATTGGTGCTTGTGGGTGACTAGTAGTGTTGATTACATCTTGTAGTTGATTACTATATGGTTTATTTGGTGGAAGATTATATGTTCAGATCCAATATGCTATCTAATACCCCTCTGATCTTGAGCATGTTTATCATTTGTCAGTAGTTACTTTTGTTCTTGAGGTCACGGGAGAAATCATGTTGCAAGTAATCATGTGAAATTGATATGTGTTCGATATTTTGATAATATGTATGTTGTGATTCCCTTAGTGCTGTCATGTGAACGTCGACTACATGACACTTCACCATGTTTGGGTCTAAGGGAATGCATTGTGGAGTAGCAATTAGATGATGGGTTGCGAGAGTGACAGAAGCTTAAACCCCAGTTTATGCGCTATTCCGTAAGGACCGATTGGATCCAAAAGTTTAATGCTATGGTTAGAATTTATTCTTAATACTTTTCTCGTAGTTGTGGATGCTTGCGGGAGGGTTAATCATTAGTAGGAGGTTTCTTCAGGTAAGAACATCACCTAAGCACCGGTGCACCCACATATCATATTATCAAAGTAGTGAACACAAATCAAACCAACATGGTGAAAGTGCTAGATGAAAATCCCGTGTACCCTCAAGAACGCTTTGCTTATCATAAGAGACCGTTTTGGCCTGTCCTTTGCCTCAAAAGGATTGGGATACCTTGCTGCACTTTTGCTACTATTATCATTACTTGCTCGTTACAAATTATCTTGCTATCAAACTACTCTGTTACTTACAATTTCAGCACTTGCAGACATTACCTTGCTAAAAACCACTTGTCATTTCCTTCTGCTCCTCGTTGGGTTCGACACTCTTACTTATCAAAAAGAGATACAATTGATCCCCTATACTTGTGGGTCATCAAGGCTATTTTCTGGCGCTGTTGCCGGGGAGTGAAGCACCTTTGGTAAGTGGAATTTAGTAAAGAAACATTTATATAGTGTGCTGAAATTTATTATCACTTGTTACTATGGAAAAAATAATCCTTTGAGGGGTTTGTTCGGGGTATATTCACCTCGACCGGAACCATGATTAGCTACCCCTCAACCTACTGCACCTATTGAAAATATTGAATATGAAATTCCTTCGGGTATGATAGAACAACTGCTAGCTAATCCTTATGCAAGAGATGGAACCAAACATCCTGATATGCACTTGATATATGTAGAACAAATTTGTGGATTGTTCAAGCTTGCAGGTTTGCCCAGAGATGAAGTTAAGAAGAAGGTTTTCCCTTTATCTTTGAAGGGAAAAGCATTGGCATGGTATAGGCTATGCGATGATATTGGATCATGGAATTGGAGTCGATTGAAATTGGAGTTCCATCAAAAAATTATCCTATGCATCTAGTTCATCGTGATCGGAATTATATCTATAATTTTTGGCCTCGTGAAGGAGAAAGTATCGCTTTAGCTTGGGGGAGGCTTAAGTCAATGTTACATTCATGCCCCAATCATGAGCTCTCAAGAGAAATTATTATCTAGATTTTTTATGCTCGGCTTTCTCGTAATGATCAAACCATGATTGATACTTCTTGTGCTGGTTCCTTTATGAAGAATACTATTGAATTCTGGTGGGATCTTTTGTAAAGAGTTAAAAGCAACTCTAAAGATTGGGAACTCGACGAAGGTAAAGAGTCAGGTATTAAACTTAGGTATGATTGTGTTAAATCTTTTATGGATACCGATGCTTTTCAAAAGTTTAGCACTAAATATGGACTTGCCTCTGAGATAGTAGCCTCCTTTTGTGAATCATTTGCTACTCATGTTGATCTCCCTAAAGAGAAGTGGTTTAAATATCACCCACCTATTAAATAAGATATTAAATAGTCGGTACCAATTAAGGAAGAAACCATAATTTATAATGTTGATCCAGTTGTTCCTTCTGCTTATATTGAGAAACACCTTTCCCTGTTAGGATAAAGGAACATGCTAAAGTTTCAACTGTGGTTAACAAAAGCTATATTATAACACCTAAACCTGATGAACAAATCAAAGTAGAACCTAGTATTGCTATGGTTAAAGATCTCTTGGAAGAAGATATGGATGGGCATGTTATTTACTTCTACGAAGAAGCTGCTAGAATTGCCAAACCTGATAAAAAGGATAAACATATACCTGCTGTTGGCATGCCCGTTGTCTTAGTTAAAATAGGAGATCACTGTTATCATGGTTTATGTGACATAGGTGCTAGCGTGAGTGCTATTCCTTACACCTTATATCAAGAAATTATGAATGCATAGCACCCACAGAGATAGAAGAAATATATGTTACTATTAAACTTGCTAATAGAGACACCATATCACCAATTGGGATTGTTAGAGATGTTGAAGTCTTGTGTGGGAAAATAAAATACCCTACTGATTTTCTTGTTCTTGGTTCCCCACAAGATGACTTTTGCCCCATTATCTTTGGTAGACCTTTCTTGAACACTGTTAATGCTAATATAGAATGTGAGAAACAAACTGTCGGTGTTAGTTTTGGTGATGAGTCTCATGAGTTTAATTTTTCCAAGTTTGGTAGAAAGCTTCATGAAAAAGAATTGCCTAGTAAGGATGAAATAATTGCTCTTGCTTCTATTGCTGTGCCTCCTACTGATCCTTTAGAACAATATTTGCTAGACCATGAAAATGATTTACATATGCATGAAAGAAATGAAATAGATAAGATTTTCTTTGAACAACATCCTCTGCTTAAACACAATTTGCCTATTGAAACTCTAGGAGGTCCACCTCCACCTAAAGGTGATCCTGTGTTTGAATTAAAACAATTGCCAGACACTTTGAAATATGCTTATCTTGATGAAAAGAAGATATATCCTGTTATTATTAGTGCTAACCTGTCAGAACATGAAGAAGAAAGATTACTGAAAGTTCTAAGGAAGCACCGAGCTGCTATTGGATATACTCTTGATGATTTAAAGGGAATTAGTACCACTCTATGTCAGCACAAAATTAATATGGAACCTGATGCTAAACCCGTTGTTGATCACCAACATCGGTTAAATCCGAAAATGAAGGAAGTGGTAAGAACGGAAATATTAAAACTTCTGGAAGCAGGTATAATCTATCCCATAGCTGATAGTAGATGGGTAAGTCCTGTTCATTGTGTCCCTAAGAAAGGAGGTATAACTATTGTTTCTAATGATAAGAATGAACTTATTCCACAAAGAATTGTTACAGGTTATAGAATGGTAATTGATTTTAGAAGATTAAACAAAGCAACTAGGAAAGATCATTACCCTCTGCCTTTTATTGATCAAATGCTAGAAAGATTATCTCAGCACACACACTTTTGCTTCCTTGATGGATATTCTGGTTTTTCACAAATACCTGTTTCTCAACCTGATCAAGAAATGACCACTTTCACTTGTCCCTTTGGAACTTATGCTTATAGACGTATTCCTTTTGGTTTATACAATGCACCTGCTACCTTTCAAAGATGTATGACTACTATATTCTCTGACTTCTGTGAAAAGATTGTTGATGTTTTCATGGATGATTTCTCTGTTTATGGAAAGTCTTTTGATGATTGTTTAAGCAATCTTGACCAAGTTTTGCAGAGATGCGAGCAAACAAGTCTTGTCTTGAATTGGGAAAAGTGCCAGTTTATGGTTAATGAAGGTATTGTCTTGGGTCATAAAATTTCTGAAAGAGGTATTGAAGTGGACAAAGCTAAGGTTGATACAATTGAGAAAATGCCATGTCCTAAAGATATCAAAGGTATTCATAGTTTCCTAGGTCATGCTAGTTTCTATAGAAGATTTATCAAAGACTTTTCTAAAATTTCTAGGCCTCTTACAAATCTTTTACAAAAGGACATTCCTTTTGTTTTTGATGATGATTGTTTAGAAGCCTTTGAAACACTCAAGAAAGCCTTAATTTCTGCACCTATTGTTCAACCACCTGATTGGAACTTGCCTTTTGAAATTATGTGTGATGCTAGTGATTATGTTGTTGGTGTTGTTCTAGGATAAAAAGTTGAAAATAGACTAATGTTGTTCATTATGCTAGTAAAACTCTAGACAGTGCTCAACGAAATGATGCTAAGACTGAAAAGGAATTCTTAGCAGTGGTGTTTGCTTGTGATAAATTTAGATCTTACATTGTTGATTCAAAAGTAATTGTTCACACAGACCATGCTGCTATTAAATATCTTATGGAAAAGAAAGATGCTAAACCTATACTTATTCGATGGGTTCTCTTGTTACAAGAACTTGACTTACATATCACCAATAGAAAAGGAGCTGAGAACCCCATAGTTGATAATTTATCTCGGCTTGAAAATGTGCCTGATGACCCACTACCTATTGATGATAGTTTTCCTGATGAGCAGTTAGCTGCAATAAATGTTGCTCATAATACTCCTTGGTATGCTAACTATGCTAATTACATTGTTGCTAAATATTTACCACCTAGCTTTACATACCAACAAAAGAAAAAAAATTCTTCTATGATTTAAGACATTACTTTTGGGATGACCCACATCTTTATAAAGAAGGAGTAGATGGTATTATTATACATTATGTACCTGAGCATGAACAGGGACAAATCCTACGGAAATGTTACTCCGAAGCTTATGGAGGGCAACATGCTGGAGATAGAACTGCTCACAAGGTATTGCAATATGGATTTTATTGGCCTACTCTCTGCAAGGATGCCCATAAGTTCGTCTTATCTTGTGATGAATGTCAAAGAATAGGTGATATCAGTAAGCGTCAAGAAATGCCTATGAACTATTTACTTGCTGTTGAACCATTTTATGTTTGGGGATTTGATTACATGAGACCTTTTCTTTCCTCTAATGGGTATACACATATTTTGGTTGCTGTTGATTATGTTACTAAATGGGTAGAAGCTATTCCAACTAGTAGTGCTGATCACAACACCTCTATTAAAATGCTTAAGGAAGTTATTTTCCCAAGGTTTGGAGTCCCTAGATATTTAATGACTGATGGTGGTTCACACTTTATTCATGGTGCTTTCCGTCAAATGCTTGCCAAGTATGATGTTAACCATAGAATTGCATCACCTTATCATTCTCAGTCTAGTGGTCAAGTTGAGATTAGCAATAGAGAAATAAAATTAATTTTGCAAAAGACTGTCAATAGGTCCAGGAAGAATTGGTCTAAGAAATTAGATGACGCACTTTGGGCTTATAGAACAACATATAAAAATCCTATGGGTATGTCTCCTTATAAAATGGTTTATGGAAAAGCTTGTCAATTGCCTCTTGAGTTAGAACATAAGGCATATTAGGCCATCAAAGAACTCAATTATGATTTCAAACTTGCTGGTGAAAGAGGTTATTTGATATTAGCTCTTTAGATGAATGGAGAACCCAAGCTTATGAAAATGCTAAGTTGTTTAAAGAAAAAGGTTAAAAGATGGCATGATAAATGAATCCAAAAACGCGAGTTTAAAGTCGGAGAATATGTTCTTTTGCACAACTCTCATTTTAGATTCTTTGCAGGAAAACTCCTCTCAAAATGGGAAGGACCCAATGTTATCAAGGAGGTTTATCGGTATGGAGCCATCAAAATAAATAATGCCGAAGGTACTAACCCATAGGTTGTTAACAAGCAACGAATACAACATTATATCTCAGGTACGCCCACTAATGTTGAAAGTAATATTATCCAAACTTTGACACAGGAAGAACACATAAAAGAGTCCTTCCAGAACACTCCAGAATCGTCAAAATAAGGAGGTACATGATACGTTAAGTAAACAGACTCCGAAAAATCCGTAAAAATATTTTTTGTCAGTTTTGGAATATTTAGAAAAATAGGAAAATAAGAAACTTCCAGGAAGCGTACCCTGGTGGGCACAAGACACCAGGGCGCGCCAGGATTGCCTGGCGCGCCCAGGTGGGTTGTGCCCACCTGGCGTACCTTCTGGACTCCATTTTTCTATAGTTTGCTTATTTCCCAAGATAAAAAATCTTTATATACCCCCCGAACCTATTGACCACCATATCGCGGAGAAATCCTCTGTTATCTTTTCTTTCCGTTTTTGTCAGATCTGTTGAGTCAGGCATCATGTCTTGCTCATCCTACAACAATGGAGAAGGAGATGCAGGGGTGTTTCAGGAGGATCTAAGGCGATAGGAAGCTGAAGAAGTTGCTATGGAGGAAGAAGAGGAAAATCCTTTTGGGGTTCACCCTCTGGCTTCCGAGAGAGGGACATTGGCCAGTATCTCCACTCATCCGAATGCTCCTCAAGCTATGGTACCGTCTAATAATCAAGAGAGCCTCGAAGTGCAAGAGGAAACCCCACCAAGAAGGCCTTTACACAGGTTACATCGTAACAACTTTTGCAGTTTGATTCATAACTATGGGTTCGAGAATACTCCTCGTAGGAACATACCATCCAATTGGGACATATCTCGCCCGAGAAAAAATAGTGCAAGAACAAATCCCTGGGGCCCAGAAAATAAGCACATAATGACTGAAGTGAAGAAAAACAGGGAGTTACTTAATCAAGTCCTTCGAGAGATCCAAGGTTTGAAAGATCTACTCATGATTATATTGGAGAATACTACACCACCACCTTCCTCTTCATAACCAAAAGAGAATTGAGTATCGGGCATGGGCACTCCCCTTGGCTTTCGCCAAGCTTGCGGAGGTGCCCCGGTATCGTATCATCCCCACTATCTTTTGTATTTACTTATTGTAGTTTGATCTTTTGCTTTAGATGAATAAAAGTTTAGTTTGATCCCTTCTTTTTGAGAGTTTTCTTAGTGATCTATCCTTGTAATCATGTGCAAGATATATAATAAAGTTTATTTTGAGGTTTTGCTTTCTTTACTTTCATGTTGCAAATTAAAAGAAAAGAAATAAGTAAGAAAAATAGAAAGGAAATAAATGAAAGGAAAGAAATTATGAAAAAGATCATATACTAATCCTATTGTAGGTGATGACACCACATAAGGAAAAGTATAAGTAGAAAATTTTATTAGAGATTGCCAAACATAGCATTAGTCAATGATGCAACTCATGAAAGAATTAATAAGGGAAGAGAAGATTCACATATAAATATACTATCCTAGAAACCTTTTGTGATTGTGAGCCCTCATCAAAATATTATATGCCAAAATTGTTGACGTTGGACAAGGAAGACAACTTAATGGTTTATGTTTGTTTATATTCACATAGAAGTCATATTGTCATGGATCCTTTAACATGTGGTGCTTGCCCCTATCTTTGCTAGCCAAAAATTCCGCACTAAGTAGAGATACTACTTGTGCATCCAAAAACCCTTAGACCCAAATCTTATTTTCAAGAGTCCACCATACCTACCTAGGGATTGAGCAAGATCCCTCAAGTAAGTTGTCATCGGTGCAAAAAGGCAATAAAAATTGCTTCTAAAAGTGTGAGATCATTTAGTGTAAGAGAAAATTGAGCGTTGTACAAACTTGTGATGGTGAAGATAAAAGCGACAGACTACATAATAAAGGTTGCTATCACAAGGGGCAATACAACGTGAAGTTCTTTTGCACTAAGGGGTTGTGCGTACAAACAAATAAGCGCATGATAACCTCCGCTTCCCTCTGCGAAGGGCCTATCTTTTACTTCTATGTATTTACTTTTATGCAAAGAGTCAAAGTTTTCCTTCTATTCCTTTTTATTTTTCTCATTTGGCAAGCATAATGCGGTGAGAAAAGATCTAGGCACATATGTCCAGTTTAATATAGATAGCACGAGTTATTATTGTTGACATCACCCTTGAGGTGAATACGTTGGGAGGCGAAACTATAAGCCCCTATCTTTCTATGTGTCTGGTTGAAACGTTTTGCTCATGTGTACGCGGTAAGTGTTAGCAATCATAGAAGACTATATGATGGTTGAGTATGTGGACTTGCCTAAAGGCTCCGATACATGACCCTTCCTGAAAAGATGATGAATTGTAGTTGCAAAGTTGACTAAAAACATAGTTTGTTGGTTTTTAATAGATTTTTTGCTTTATACTTCAATAGTGTGATGAATTGTCACTTATTCATGAGAAGTCTATGATAAGAGCTTTATGATAAGAGTCTTATGTTTAAGCTTGTTGCTGTTATAATAATGAACATGACGCTTCTATGTCCGTATTTTGTTTTTATCGACACCTCTCTCTCTCTCTAAGCATGTGGACATGTTTTTCGATTTCGGTTTTTCGCTTGAGGACAAGCGAGGTCTAAGCTTGGGGGAGTTGATACGTCCATTTTGCATCATGTTTTTCTACTGTCATTTATGATGTTTTTATCCATAATAATGCTTTTTGGAGTAATTCTAATGCCTTTTCTCTCATAATGGGCAAGGTATACACAAAGAGGGGGAATTCCGGCAGTTGGAAATCTGGACCTCGAAAAGCTACGTCAGGCCACCTATTCTGCACAACTCCAAACAAGCTGAAACTTCACGAAGATTTTTTTTATCAAATATATGATGAATATTGGAGCAAAATAACTACCATAGGGGGGCCACTAGGTGGGCACAACCCACCTGGGTGCGCCAGGGAGCCCAAGCGCGCCCTTGTGGGTTATGCTCACCCAGGCCCACCTCTGGTGCCCATCTTATGGTATATAAGTCATTTTGACCTAGAAAAAAAATAAGGAGATGACTTTCGGGATGGAGCGCCGCCGTCTCGAGGCGGAACTTGGGCAGGAGCACTTTTACCCTCCGGCGGAGTGATTCCGCCGGGGGAACTTCCCTCCCGGAGGGGGACACCATCGTCATCATCATCACCAACAAATCTCCCATCTTGGGGAGGGCAATCTCCATCAACATCTTCAACAACACCATCTCATCTCAAACCCCAGTTCATCTCTTGTGTTCAATCTTGTTACCGGAACTATAGATTGGTGCTTGTGGGTGACTAGTAGTGTTGATTACATCTTGTAGTTGATTACTATATGGTTTATTTGGTGGAAGATTATATGTTCAGATCCAATATGCTATTTAATACCCCTCTGATCTTGAGCATGTTTATCATTTGTGAGTAGTTACTTTTGTTCTTAAGGTCACGGGATAAATCATGTTGCAAGTAATCATGTGAAATTGATATGTGTTTGATATTTTGATAATATGTATGTTGTGATTCCCTTAGTGGTGTCATGTGAACGTCCACTACATGCCACTTCACCATGTTTGGGCCTAAGGGAATGCATTGTGGAGTAGCAATTAGATGATGGGTTGCGAGAGAGACAGAAGCTTAAACCCCAGTTTATGCGCTATTCCGTAAGGGACTGATTGGATCCAAAAGTTTAATGCTATGGTTAGAATTTATTCTTAATACTTTTCTCGTAGTTGCGGATGCTTGCGGGATGGTTAATCATAAGTAGGAGGTTTTTTTCAAGTAAGAACAACACCTAAGCACCGGTCCACCCACATATCAAATTATCAAAGTAGCGAACACAAATCGAACCAACATGGTGAAAGTGACTAGATGAAAACCCCGTGTACCCGCAAGAACGTTTTGCTTATCATAAGAGACCGTTTTGGCCCGTCCTTTGCCTCAAAAGGATTGGGCTACCTTGCTGCACTTTTGCTACTATTATCGTTACTTGCTCGTTACAAATTATCTTGCTATTAAACTACTCTATTATTTACAATTTCAGCACTTGCAGACATTACCTTGCTAAAAACCACTTGTCATTTCCTTCTGCTCCTCGTTGGGTTCGACACTCTTACTTATCGAAAAGAGCTACAATTGATCCCCTATACTTGTGGGCCATCAAGGCTATTTTCTGGCGCTGTTGCCGGGGAGTGAAGCGCCTTTGGTAAGGAAACATTTATATAGTGTGCTGAAATTTATTATCACTTGTTACTATGGAAAACAATCCTTTGAGGGGTTTCTTCGGGGTATATTCTCCTCGATAGAACCACAATTAGCTACCCCTCAACCTACTGTACCTACTGAAAATATTGAATATGAAATTCCTTCGGGTATGATAGAACAACTGCTAGCTAATCCTTATGCAGGAGATGGAACCGAACATCCTGATATGCACTTGATATATGTAGAACAAATTTGTGGATTGTTCAAGCTTGCAGGTTTGCCTGGAGATGAAGTTATGAAGAAGGTTTTCCCTTTATCTTTGAAGGGAAAAGCATTGGTATGGTATAGGCTATGCGATGATAGTGGATCATGGAATTGGAATCAATTGAAATTGGAGTTCCATATTTTTTTGGGACATTTACATCTATACCCTTAACTCGAACCCACTACTCAGTTTTGCCACTAATTTCTAGGTATGCTCAGTTTTGCCCCTCCGCCATTAGTTTCACTTATAGAAATGACCTTATGCGTCATTACCGTTCGGTCAAAGGGCTTTGACCGTCTTGAAAAAATAGCAAAATAAAAAAAGAAACTTTGTGCGATCGAAGATACTTATGTCTGCAAGGTGTGTACTAAATTTCATGCCGTTCGTACACCCTGGGAGCTCGTGGCAAAGGAAGACTTAAATTGTGTATGGATGTGAACAGTAAATTCAAAAAAATAGAGAAAAAAAAATCAAAGAATATGAAATTTTGTGGGACTCAAGATACTCACATGCGCAAGATGTGTGCACATTTTTGTTGTGTTTGGACATCATAGGAGCTCATGGAGAAAAAAACCAAAATTTATCTCAAAAAAACTTAAAAAATGCACTATTTTGTTTTTTTTCTCTAGAGCACCATGTACGTCATTTGATCACCAAAACTTGCAAGCACCTTGTGCACTCAAGCCTCTTTGAAGCAAAAAAAAATCAACTTTTTTTGAATTTTGTTGCTATTTTTTTCGAATCTACTGTTCATAGGCATAAATTATTTTTTTTCCTTTGCCACGAGCTCCTGGAGTGTCCAACCAACATAAAAATTTGCACATGCCTTGCGGACATGACTATCTTCAATCCCATAAAATTTCAATTTTTTTTATTTTTTTGCTATTTTTTTGGATGGTCAAAGTCCTTTGACCGGACGGTAACAGCGCAAAAGGGCATTTCTATAAGTGATACTAACGACGGAGGGGCAAAACTGAGTATACCTAAAAATTAAGGGAAAAATTGTGTAGTGGGTTCGAGTTAGGGGCACAACTGGAATTGGCCCAAAAATTTTATCCTATGCATCTAGTTCATCGTGATCGGAATTATATATATAATTTTTGGCCTCGTGAAGGAGAAAGAATCGCTCTAGCTCGGGGGAGGCTTAAGTCAATGTTACATTCACGCCCCAATCATGAGCTCTCAAGAGAAATTATTATCCAGAATTTTTATGCTCGGCTTTCTCGTAATGATCAAACCATTCTTGATACTTCTTGTGTTGGTTCCTTTATGAAGAAGACTATTGAATTCTGGTGGGATCTTTTGGAAAGAATTAAATGCAACTCTGAAGATTGGGAACTCAACGAAGGTAAAGAATCAGGTATTAAACTTAATTATGATTGTGTTAAATCTTTTATGGATACCGATGCTTTTCAAAAGTTTAGCACTAAATATGGACTTGACTCTGAGACAGTAGCCTCCTTTTGTGAATCATTTGCTACTCCTGTTGATCTCCCTAAAGTGAAGTGGTTTAAATATCACCCACCTATTAAAGAAGAAATTAAAGAACCGGTACCAATTAAGGAAGAAACCATAATTTATAATGTTGATCCAGTTGTTCCTTCTGCTTATATTGAGAAACCTCCTTCTGCATGTATGTTCTAACTATTTTTAGTTCAGAAATTTAAAGCCAAGGTTAAACTCTTTTAAGAAAACTGATGCTAGTATAATATCTTAACCAATGGCATCGGAACAATAATGCAAAATAAAATCGAATGGAGAGATGACAAATTTGAACCATTCATGTGCTTAGTCCCAAAGCCGTTCTCACAACAAGATCACACAAGACACTCTCTTTAGTGATGCTCAATCACATTGGATTTGGGTGTTTGGGTTTTTCTCACTTAGGACTCTCTCAAATTCTTCAGAGGATGGGTTGCTCTAGATGACACTTGTTATGCAATCACTTGGAGCAGCCAACCAACAAATGGTGGTGGTGGTGGGGGGGGGCTGCCCTTCAGACACGACCGTTGTCATGATAAGGATCCACTTGACAACTGACACTCGCACAACAATAGTCAGAAATTTGATCCCTCATTTTCCTCATGGTAGGAGAATCGCACTGGTGATTTCCTAACTCTTGAGTTAGATCAATTTCGTCAGCGACCAAAAGAACATCGTCTTTGTCGCTGAAGAACTCAACTGTATCGCAAGATATTTCCAAAGTCTTCACTCGAAGAAATATGTAGGTTGAGCATGAGTTAAAAATACACCTATGTATCACCTAGACCCCCTTTAACAGTATGGTGTTTGTCGGTGTCAAAACCGGCGGATCTCGGGTAGGGGGTCCCAAACTGTGCGTCTAAGGCGGATGGTAACAGGAGGCGGGGGACACGATGTTTACCCAGGTTCGGGCCCTCTTGATGGAGGTAATACCCTACGTCCTGCTTGATTGATATTGATGATATGAGTATTACAAGAGTTGATCTACCACGAGATCGTAGAGGCTAAACCCTAGAAGCTAGCCTATGGTATGATTGTTGTTGTCCTACGGACTAAACCCTCCGGTTTATATAGACACTGGAGGGGGCTAGGGTTACACAGAGTCGGTTACAAGGGAGGAGATCTACATATCCGTATTGCCAAGCTTGCCTTCCACGCCAAGGAAAGTCCCATCTGGACACGGGACGAAGTCTTCAATCTTGTATCTTCATAGTCCAACAGTCTGGCCAAAGGATATAGCCCGGCTGTCCGAAGACCCCCTAATCCAGGACTCCCTTAGTAGCCCCTGAACCAGGCTTCAATGACGATGATTCCGGCGCGCAGATTTGTCTTTGTCATTGCAAGGCGGGTTCCTCCTCCGAATACTCCATAGAAGATTTTGAACACAAGGATAGTGTCCGGCTCTGCAAAACAAGTTCCGCATATCACCGTAGAGAGAATAATATTTCCACAAATCTAATCTGCTGACACGTTTAGCAACATGACATTATGCCATGGCCCGGTCTTTATTCGAACCGTTTTTCTCAACCAACATTGCACATATTGCGAGGCGGTTTTCTTGACACGTCTTGTCAAAGCAGAGATCGTGTCCCCCTTATTACGATATTCTCATCAATACGGACGTGGGTAACCCAATCGTGCCCGTTGGTATGACTCCTTGATTGTAGGCAAGTCCCAAACGGCCACGAGGAGGATGCTTGATATTCACCCTCTTTATAAAGAGGCCAAGGCTTGTCCTTTTTCCCTTTCGTGCTCAATCGAATCCTTCCCCCGCCTCGAGGTCCAACACCCAAGGCTCAGGTCAGGCGCTTCGGACCTTCAACCATGTCCGGATCCAACCTCCAAGGTCGGTGGATGCCTTCCTCTGTCACAGAGGAAGACATCAAGAAGCTAAGACGGGCCAGGTATTTGACCCTCGAAATCTCGCACAGGCTGCTTGCTCGAGGGCAGGTCATTCCCACCCCCGAACCCGGCGAGAGCATTGTATTTATCTCCCACTTCCTCCGAGGGCTAGGCCTCACTCTGGATCCCTTTGTTAGGGTGCTCATGTTCTATTATGGGCTGGATTTCCATGACCTGGCCCCGGATTCCCTCCTTCACATCTCGTCATTCATCGTCGTGTGTGAGGCCTTCCTCCGCATTACCCCACACTTCGGCCTGTGGCTCAAGACTTTCAATATGAAGCCGAAGATGATCGAGGGGCGACACGCAGAGTGCGGAGGTGCCGTGATAAGCAAAAGTGCTGATGTTCCGTGGCGAGAGGGTTCCTTCCCAAAGGTGTCCGGTTTATAGCAAGGGGAGTGGTTTTATATTACCACTCCCCGAAGTTCCAAGTGGGTAACCGCCCCTGCCTTTCGCTCGGGCCCCCCACCACAACTGACGTCATGGATCAACAAGGGGCTGAACTGGGGGCCAGTAAATGATGTGCCGATATTGCAGAGTCGCATCCGAGATCTCCTCGAGAGAGATGTCAGCCTGGTTATGGTAATGTAAGTCATGCTAGTTCATCGAGTCCCGCCTTGCAAACGTCGACCCCTCCGTATGCGGGAATTCAACCCGGAAGGACCGCAAACTATTCAGCACTTCCTCAGCATGACGCTCGAAGAGATGTACAAATTGTTCTTCGGACCACAAATAAAGTGTTCGGACACCACCGAGGATGCGGGTCTGAGCTGTAATCGCCCAGATACCCAGGTAAGTAATCCCGTGGCCGAACATGCTGTCTTTTCATTTATCATAACATTATTATGAAAAGTCGGTCCTAGACCAGGATTGGGTAACAAAGGCGAAGATGATCAGGTGTTCGGCCCCCCTTCTCGAAGGCTCGGCAAATCCAGTACTAGCCAGAATGCTCGAGCTGGCGCCTTATCAAGCGCCCTCAGGGGAAGACAAAGGGGGGAATAAAGAGGCTGAAAGCAGGCCTCACTCATTATCCATCCAAACCGGGGGAATTGGCGCCTCCGTGAAGGAGGATAACCAGGGCGAATAATCTAAAATTCCCTCTCCCCAATGAAGGAAGAGGACCACCTCTGAAGACCCGGAAACAAAGGTTTCCAAACGGGGGAAGAAATCTTCGCCAGAGGGTCCTGCCTCAGAGGGTACTCTTGCCGCACAGTGTCCACAAGGGGATCAGCCCCCTACTGAGCTGTAAGTAAACAAAAAGTACTTAATAGTAAAAATATCCTACATTACTTCTGAAGATAATAACCGAAGCATATGTCTTGTAGTTCGGGTCGTAGCCCTTCTCGACAGAGTTCATATTCGGGGGATCTTCTTCCAGAGATGATGGAGAGCGAAACACCTCCCCCTACCACCCCGCCTCATGAGGCGGGCGACCCTGAAGTGTCGTCGCGGAGGGTTTCTCCTGATCCGCCAAGCCAGAGGGTAATACTTTGGTCACCCTAAGTCCTCAGTATTTGGCTCCTAAAGAGAGCAACAGACAGAGTCCGGAACCGTCCGATGTGCGATCAGACGCACTAAAGAATCTTCTGGAGCAAGCGGCCATCTCAGAAGCGCACCGTACGCTAATGGGTACGGTGATTGAGAGGATTTCATCCGCCGAAAGCAGGTTGCACGAAGCTTTTATGAGTCTGCTGAAAGGCTTTGAGGTACGTGAAATAGTGTATGTTTTTGATAGTACCACACACGTTAGGTGTGCCCTATGGAGATAGTAGCCCCTGAGACTCTAGTTGCCGTCGAGAACAGCGGCAAACAGAGGATCATAGTCCCAGGTAATAATCAGGCTGCCTTCATGTGCAGGTGGCTGAAGGTCCGGTGGCTAGCCAGACTGATGAGTTTGCCGAGATGAAGCGACAATTTGATGCGGCAGATGCCGACATTGTGCTTGTCAACAAGCGGCTCGACGAGGCACATGGTATGTGATTTCTCTGGTAATCAACACATAGTAAGAGGAGCATGATGTCAGTATCTTTAATATGTTGTGACTGCAGATGGAGCTGCCGCCGTGCAGACCCTTCGGGCAGAACTTGCCCGAGCCAAGGAACAAGCCAGGAATAGTGATGCGGCCGAGAACTGCGGGCTGAACATGCTGCGCATTGCCAAAGCAAGGAAAGAATAGCCAAGATGGCTGTTGAGTTGAAAGATGCCGCCGACCGTTACCAGCTTCTTGAAAAAGAAATCTGAGCGAAGGCGACGGACCTAGAGAAGGCCATGGTAGCAACCAAGGAAGCCCACTCCAAAATCAGAGCGGCTAAGGAGGAGCTGCATCAAGCTGGGGATATCGCGGCTGGGAAGCCCTTTTTGTTGCAGACTAAGTTCGGAGATCCGAAGTATGCCCCTCTTGATTAACTATGGAGTTCTGCAGACGCATACGTGGATTTGGAAGCAAGTGCTGCTGATGCGGCCGAGTACTTCAAGGATCAAAAAGATCGTGAAGTGGAAAAGCTGTTCTGGTCACAGTTCCATGCTCCAGTGTGTCTGCTGCTGTTGAATGAGCGAATGGCCGAGTGGGCCGAGCTCCATAGGTTGTCCGGACTTTCCATGAGGTCTGTTGTGGATCATATGTGGCCAGAAGGGCCAAGGCCGAATAGTTACTTTAGTTTAGTGCAACAATTCCTTGGTGCTGTGCCAGACATCAACACTATGAAGAGGTCGGCATGCATAGAGGGTGCGAGAATGGCACTTGCCCGTGTCAAGACATACTGGGCAGAGATGGAGGCCATCACTATTGCAACACAGGGTTCGGCCGTGGGCCGAGTAGCTGCCAAGCACTACTTTGAAGAAGTCCTTGAAGGCGCTCGTTCAATAGAGGCTCAGTGCTCGAAGAATATTATGTTCTAGTGACATGTATTCCCATTGTAAAAACAATGTTTTATTGAATTGTAAAGGTTGTGTTTATACTTTTGCCTGAAAGTATTATGATGCCTCCTGTGCGGCCGTTTATGTATATATGTATATAACCTGAAAGTTTGCAGTCGTCGGCTTTAGCCCCCACGCATATAATGCAGGGGCGTTCCCAAAAAACGCGTATTCACACTTGATCCAATGTCTTGGTCCATTAAGGAGGTGGTAGCGCAGCGAATGAGGCAATCAGACTATATTGCTTTAACACTTTCACTTAGCCATAGGAGTTTGACGGTGGGACTACTATATAGCCCCTGGTACTTCCGCGCTCGTCCGAATACGGGGCGTGTACGTACATGACCGAGAAACGACTCTTCGTTAATGCAAAGGAATCCCGAAGATTCTGCTAAGTCATCGAGTGGTTGACCAGTCTCGCGCTCTATCATGACAGTCAGTTTTCGGCTTTCTCTACTGAGGTGCTCATCTGGATGAACCAGGGCACAATCGTAGTAGTTCTCCCGGTGCCGCCTTAGCCGATAGAGCGGAACGTAAGGTAGCAAAATACGGGAGCCGGGCAAACCCAACATTTGACCAAAGACATGATTCAGAGCTGATGCATATAAGGCCAAACTCGCGACGCCGAACACTCCCTAAGGTATTCGGTCTTTATAACATATGCCGGGCTGAACAATGCCCTTAATAATAAACCCCGAGTGTCCAGGTACGTGCAATATCCTGACGTGGCCACATGCCAATAACGTCAGCATCCTTCTTGGTTGTATTGAGTATTCGGAGGATGTGAACAACAAGAGATAGTAAAAAAGGTTTACGCAGGGTCTTAATCTAAAAAGAAACCTTTGAGCGGGTCCCTGCTGCACGTCTGCGCCTGTGTCTCCGTTGTGCCGTGTCCTGGATGGGTGTAGCGCGATTGTCATCTATAAAAGAGAAGAACTTAGATGAAAGTTGTCATGCCGAAAAATTGGTTATTATCAATAAGCCATTAAAATTCAAGATAAGTCAAGTTGAGCCGAACTAGCCCTGATTACACGCGGGAAGCCCCTGGTACCGTCTATGACGGTTTAACCATCAAACCAATCTCATGTATATGTAGTGATGCGCCGGACTCGTCTAACCGTGTCCGTGGTCTTGACGACCTGTCGTTTATTCTGGTTGGTGAGGCCGTCTAGTGCTCGGCTGTTAAAGCCGCCGCACGTTCTTCCGCGTGTAGAGAACACTCAATATTTCCACTAACTGTGATGGTGCCACGTGGACCGGGCATCTTAAGCTTGAGAGAAGCGTAATGCGGTATTGCATTAAAATGAGCGAAAGCCACTCTTCCAAGTAGTGCTTGATAGCCACTTCAGAATGGAGCGATGTAGAAAGTTAACTTTTTGCTTCGGAAGTTGTCGGAAGAACCGAATACAACCTCTAGTAATAGAGAGCCCGTGCAGCGGGCCTCTGGGCCTGGTATTACTCCCTTGAAGGTAGTATTACTATGGCTGATTTTTGTCGGGTCTATCCCCATTTTGCGGACTGTGTCCTGATATATCATATTTAGACCACTGCTGCCGTCCATAAGGACTCATGTGAGATGGTATCCGTTTATTATTGGGTCTAACACCAAGGCAGCCAATCCTTCATGCCGGATGCTTGTCGGGTGATCCTTGCGATCGAAAGTGATTCGGCAGGCCAACTAGGGGGTGAACTTGGGGGTGACGGGCTCTATGGCGCGTATGTCTCGAAGTGCATGTTTGCTTCTCCTCTTCGTCACATGGATCATGTTTACTGTTTTAACTTCCAGTGGGAATTTTTTCTGTCCTCCAGTGCTTTGCTGGCGAGGTTCGTCCTCGGCTTCGCTTGGTGTCTCCCCCCTTGTTTTCGGCGTTAAGCTTACCGGCCTGCTTGAAAACCCAGCATTCTCTATGGGTGTGATTTGTAGGTTTATCGGGGGTGCCATGAATCTGACATAGTTTGTCTAGAATCTTGTTTAGGCTAGACGGTCCATCTCTGCTTTCTTTGAAAGGCTTTTTCCGCTGACCTGGTCGAGAGCCCCTGAATCCGGCGTTTACCGCCGTATTGTCTAGGCTATCTTCTTTATTGCGACGCTTGCTTTTACTGCGTCGTGGTTTTCCATTGCCATCCCTGACTTCGGATGTGCTTGGGTCGCTGGTGCTACTGCGGGCTAACCAGCTATCTTCGCCCATGCAAAAGCGGGTCATGAGGCTTGTCAGGGCTGCCATTGTTCTCAGTGTTTCTTAGCCGAGGTGTCTGGCGAGCCATTCGTCTTGGACGCTGTGTTTGAAAGAAGCTAAGGCTTCGGCGTCCGGACAGTCGACGATTTGGTTCTTCTTAGTGAGAAACCTGTTCCAAAGCTTTCGGGCTGACTCTTCGGGCTGTTGAATTATATGACTTAAGTCGTCTGCATCCGGAGGTCGGACATAGGTCCCTTGAAAATTAGCCCGAAAAGCATCCTCGAGCTCCTCCCAACTTCCAATTGAGTTTTCGAGGAGGCTTTTCAGCCAGTGCCGAGCTAGTCCTTTAAGCTTGAGGGGCAAGTACTTGATGGCATGGAGATCGTCTCCGCGACCCATATGGATATGGAGGATGAAGTCCTCAATCCAGACCCCAGGGTCTGTGGTCCCGTCGTACGCCTCTATGTTCACTGGTTTGAATCCTTCTGGGAATTCGTGGTCTAGCACCTCATCGGTGAAACATAAGGGGTGTGCGGCACCCCTGTATTTGGATGTATCATGGCGTTCGGACAGTTGTAGTATTTGATTTTGATTTTGTGCCGGAGCGCGCTTCCCAGATCCATAAATGGATCTGGTCATACTGGATTTTTGGCGCAAGTCCTCACGTAGATCATGTGTTGACTTATGTGCGACCTTGTTAGCCACTGTATCGCGGTCACAAGGTGGTTGATCCGGTCGGTTGGCCATTTTATTTTTCAGCTGTGTGGGCTCTAAGGCCTCATCGTCGAATTCAGGTAATAGCTTGTGCTTTGGATAGCTCTTTGTGTGGTAACTTCCACCATACTTTTCTTCGTTGTCGAGCACTTTGTTCCACCTGCTGTTGAGCATATTTTGTGCGGTCTTAAGCCTTTGCTTCTGCTTCTTCAGACTCCTCGCTGTGGCAATAAGCCTTCTGCGGAGGTTGTCTTGCTCCAAGTGCATTTCCGGGATGATGTGTGCATCTTCGTACAGACTATTTTCCTCCCCAGAGGGGGTTTGATGAGGTTTATACTCAGCGTCGCCGTGTTCGGACATCGGATCTATACTATGTTCGCCGTTTGCAGTTTCATCGTGCTCTGCTGCTGGGTCGATGTTGTCGTCGTTTCCTCTGGAGTCGACTGGAGTGTTATTTTCTCTTGCGTCGTTATCGCTGTTTTGCTGAGGCGGGATTTTGAGCGGCGCCTACGCCGACGCTTTGATTGCTTCTCGAGGGAGCTATTCTTTGCTGCATCCTGCCGTTCTTCATCATTATTTTCTTTGGGTGTATCCACCATGTATATGTCATGTGGTGGAGTGGTTGTCCAGCGGCCTGTGGGTACTGGTTCCTTTTCCTCTCCCGCGTCGTCGTCCATGCCGTCGATGTCTTCGGAGTTGAAATCGAGCATGTCGGTTAGATTGTCGACAGTGGCTACTAAGTGGGTGGTGGGTGGGCAGCGAATTTCTTCGTCGTCCGCATCCCATTCTAGCCGGACATAGTTCGGCCAAGGTTCTCCTGACAAGAAGAGAGACCTTAATGAATTTAGCACATCGCCGAAAGGCGAGTGCTAAAAGATATCCGTGAAGGTGAACTCCATGATCGGCGCCCAATTGGATTCGATAGGCATGGATGCAGGTGGCTCGGAGTCCGTGGCCGGAGACGAATCCAGTGGTTCGGCAACACGGCTCTCGTAAGGGGTGAAGTCAGTATCCGGCTCCATCGCCACTGAGAGTGCGGCCTCCATGGCGGGGTCTATCCCTCTATCCTCGGATGGGGCAATTTGCTCCGGATTGAAGACCGGAGTAGTTGCAGATGCGATCTCCCAAACACTGTCCGACGGTAGAGTTACGTCATGCTCGTCGTGATTGTGTGGCGCACCTGACATGGGCTCGAATCCGTCGAAGATCAAGTCTCCGCGGATGTCAGCAGTGTAGTTTAAGTTTCCGAACCTGACCTGATGGCCAGGGGCGTAGCTCTCGATCTGCTCCAGATGGCCAAGCAAATTGGCCCGCAGTGCGAAGCCGCCGAATACGAAGATCTGTCCGGGGAGGAAAACCTCACCCTGGACCGCATCGTTACCGATGATCGAAGGGGCCATCGAGCCTTACGGTGACGACACAATGGAACTCTCAATGAAAGCACCAATGTCGGTGTCAAAACTGGCGGATCTCCGGTAGGGGGTCCCGAACTATGCGTCTAAGGCAGATGGTAACAGGAGGCGGGGGACACGATGTTTACCCAGGTTCAGGCCCGCTTGATGGAGGTAATACCCTATGTCCTGCTTGATTGATATTGATGATATGAGTATTACAAGAGTTGATCTACCACGAGATCATAGAGGCTAAACCCTAGAAGCTAGCATATGGTATGATTGTTGTTGTCCTACGAACTAAACCCTCCAGTTTATAGGGCTAGGGTTACACAGAGTTGGTTACAAGGGAGGAGATCTACATATCCGTATTGCCAAGCTTGCCTTCGATGCCAAGGAAAGTCCCATCCGGACATGGGACGAAGTCTTCAATCCTGTATCTTCATAGTCCAACAGTCCGGCCAAAGGATATAGTCCGGCTGTCCAGAGACCCCCTAATCCAGGACTCCCTCAGTGTTCCCTATGTCTCAATAAAAAAATGAAAGACAAAGTCTTCATGTTCCATTTCTTCACTTCAGTTTCTTCAATGAGCGCACAAATTTCTTCAATGTGAACAAACATTTTTAGGGGTCGACTTTCATAGATAAACAAAATCTTTAGGGACTTTTCTTCTATGTATATTCACAAACACATTAGTTCCTTAACCCATTTGTCTTAAATACTCCAAAACCACAAAGGGGGCACTAGATGCACTTATAAACTCCCCCTTTTTGGTGGTTGGTGACAAATTGGCTATAGTTTACAGCATGGATATATAATTAGATTAAAATTAAAAGCATGAAGATTTTGATTCGAGAATATAGAAGAACTCCCCCTAAAGATGTGCATATTGAGGAATTTGCTTCTGGATTGCAAATGCACATGACAGGTTGTAATTGTGGAGATCTCCCCCTATATCTTGGATTCCAAAAGAGTGCATTGAATAGGTAAAGTTGAAGAAATTGCAATGCACAACGATAAGTAGGGTGGGACGAATTTCAGCATGCATGCATATTAACATAAGGTACTATACAGAAATAACTTCCAAAAGTATGAGACCACCATAAGACATAAGTTTACAACTCATTACAATAAATCATCAACATAAGAAGGAGAGTTGTAACTTAGCAAAAACTAGCCTATATAGAAACCTCCTTGAATACTAACTCATATTTCTCCCCCTTTGTCATCAAATGACCAAAAGGAGAGGAAATAGAGAACTAACGTATCGATGGAAATCATGACGATGAAGGAGGCGGGGATGTTGTTGCCTGGGCTGTTCGTTGATGCAGGGCCTGATGCATTTTCATTTACTTTCTCAGCTACATCGGTCTTGCGTGATGAAGAATAAGATTTTGGCACTATTTGAGGCATTGACATTTCTTGAATTTGTTCATGGGAGGAATACAATAGTTGAAATCCTACTAAAAACCAAGGTCCTTGAGTTCTTCATCTGTCTTCAGATGATAAAGAATAGCCCATGCACAATCAAAGGTTTCATGGGCATACTAGTGGTTTTGCTTCATTGTATTCTGATTCACAATCATATAGTGAAGAATAGCATGAATCTGATGTTGAACCGAATCATGGTTGTGATCCACCTTCAGATGCAGGCCAATGAGAAGCTCATGATCATTCATGATGCGTGGTGCTTCTGCTTGAGTTTCTTCATGTGAAGTATGAGCACTCATGGTCTGCAATGTATTTTCATCACCTGTTGACTGAGATGCAGGCTAACAAAATTGACCATCCAGAGGTTGAAGCCCTTCTGCAATCACAGTCTTTCACTTGCCTAGAACTGAAGCAATAGTGCTTGGAATAATTTCCACATGGGGCAGAAAACTAAGGTGATTGTGCTTGTCGTCCTTTTAGCTGTTCCCAATCGACATCTGATGAAATTCATGATCTAGGGAGCATAAGGCTTCAAATCAAAAGGCGATTGAGCATCATTGGCCAGATTGCGGATGAAGAAATCATGTGCATCAAATGGCACAAAATGAAAGTTATGAAATAGGATGTTCTTCATGATGCGCACAACTTCACCAGTGTCTGAGTTGAAGCCTTTGTTGGGGCATAATGTCTTGGCTAATATGCGATAGATGGTCTGAGGCACATACCACAAATTCTTCACTAAGAATTGGGGCATACTGTGTTTGCATCATATCATCTAAGAGAGGATTTGAGCCATATAACTTGGATGCATTCTCTTGAGGATTTGAAGAGGGAGACTATGAAAAAATTCCATAGCAAGAGCTATGTACTGGGTGGTCTCAGTCATCAATCAAAGACCCAAGTGCTGTAATCATTGGGATCACCAAAAATGTGCAATGTATCATAGAATAGGGTGACAATATCTTCATTCTATTCGTAGATGTCAAAGCAAAAACTAAGAATTCTAGCTTGATTTTGATTTTGAAGAATAGGAGTGAAGCATTTGATGGAGTTCAAATCAACATGAGGAATATGACGGTGAGAAAAAACTTTGTTCTTCCCACTCAGGACTGAAGCATAGTAGTTGAGGCAGACATCCACAAATTCAGCCTTCTGATCTAAGAAGTGTCATAATGCGATTCGCCTATGAAGAAATTCTTCTCGGCGAAGAAATCCTTAGCACGGAATTCAGGCATTGGCCTGCCTTTTTCCTGCCATCCTTTAAAGTGATGATTTCGGTTGCAAATTCACTTTATTCTTCCTCACATGAAGGACCTGACGAGGAGAATCAGTCGAATCAACCTTGTCAGTGACAACATCAACTTTTGCAACTTCTTCAATTGCTGCCACTAGTACAGTCCTAGTGTCCGTAGAATGAACTGATGCTTCTGGTTGAACTGGAGCATTTTCATCAGTGATACATGAGGGAGTCCTGGACTAAGGGGTCCTCGGGCGTCCGACCTATTAGACATGGGCCGGACTGGTGGGCTGTGAAGATACGAAGACCGAAGACTCTACCCGTGTCCGGATGGGACTCTCCTTGGCGTCCGAATATGAAGATTCCTTTCTCTGTAACCGACCTTATGTAACCCTAGATCCCTCCGGTGTCTATATAAACCGAAGGGCTAGGTCCGTAGATAGATATCTCCTCATAATCATAGTCAGACAGGCTATACTTTTAGGGTTTAGCCATTACGATCTCGTGGTAGATCAACTCTTGTAATACTCATATTCATCAAGATCAATCAAGCAGGAACTAGGGTTTTACCTCCATAGAGAGGGCCCGAACCTGGGTAAACATTGTGTCCCATGTCTCCTGTTACCATCGACCCTAGACGCACAGTTCGGGACCCCCTACCCGAGAACCGTCGGTTTTGACACCGACATTGGTGCTTTCAATGAGAGTTCCACTGTGCCATCGTCAAAAGGTTTGATGGCTCCTTCAATCATCTACAACGACACTGTCCAAGGGGAAGCCTTCCTCCCCAGACAGATCTTCGTGTCCGGCGACTTCGCACTGCGGGCCAACTCGCTTGGCCATCTGGAGCAGATCGAAAGCTACGCCCTGGCCATCAGGTCAGATTTGGAAGCTTGAACTACGTCGCGGATATCCGTGGAGACTTGTTCTTTGACGGATTCGAGACCATGGCAGCCGCTCCCTGCCACCACGATGAACATGAAGTAAATCTGTCATCGGTCGATACCTAGGAGATAGTACCTGTAGCTACTCTGGCCCTAGATCCGGAGCAGATCGCGCCATCCGAAGACAGGAAGCTCAACCCCGCCGCGGAAGCCGTAGACTCAGCGGCGTTGGGGCCGCACACATACCTAACTTCAAGTGACATCTGTGTAACCGGAACCATGGACTTGTTTCCGGCTACAGGTTCCGAACCTTGTGCGTCCGCATACGTTGAGCTTGATCGGTCATCGATCGTCGAATTCAGCTCCGCGGACATCTTCCGGCACTCGCCTTTGGGAGACGTGTTAAACTCGTTAAGAGCACTGTCCTTAGCGGGGGGCTCATAGCCGAATTATATCCGGTTCGAACTGGAGGCTGATGATGGAGAATTTCGTTTCCCACCCACCGCCCACTTCATAGCCATTGTCGAAGACTTAACCGACACGCTCGATTACGGCTCCGATGACATCGACGGTATGGACGACGATGCCGGAGAAGAAGAGGCCCAAAAACCCACCGTTTACCAGACGCTGTACGGCCACTTCCTCGTATGACGTATACATGGTGGATGCACCAAAAGAGAATAGCGGCGATGACAAGGAAGATCCGGTTGGGAATAAACCTCCCGAGACACAACCAAAGCGTCGGCGTCGGCGGTGCTGCTCTAAGTCACGCCGCAGCAAAGACAGCAACACCGGCACAGGAGAAGACGGCACTCCGGACGGTGCCGAAGACAATGAAGACCCTGCTCAGCCAACTTCTGAACAGGATGAACAGGAAGATGGGCAAGTTAGCCCTGGTAAACAGGCCACGCACGAAGACTCAGAGGATAGTAATTATCTTCCGCTCTCCGAGGATGAGGCAAGCCTCGGCACCGAGGATTTTATCGTGCCTGAGGAACCTCTCGAACAGGAGCGCTTCAAGCGCCGGCTAATAGCCACTACAAGGAGCCTAAAAAAGAAACATCAGCAGCTTCAAGTTGATCAAGATCTACTCAATGATAGATGGACTGATGTCGTGGCAGCCAAGGAGCACGGCCTCAAGAGACCACTCAAAAGTTACCTGAAGCGCAAATTGCTACCTCAATTCGACGACGAGCCGTTGTAGCATAGGCCGTCAGTACACAATGCGGCTGACCGACCACCACGTGGTCAGGACAAAGCGGCAACACATGTCGAACACCAGCCCACCTTACCTCGCCGTAAAGGCAGAGACAAAACTGTTCAGGGATACACGTATGATCTCCGGCAGGGCCTGAAGAATAAAACAAGCCCGGCCAGATCGATCTACGGATCACGGGGGCGTGCCTCGACGTGCGATGACAGCTATCAAGCCGAGCATGACAAACGTAGTCACACCCGGGCCGAAAACCGCAGATGGACTCCATCGGAGCTACGGCGCAATGTGGCCCAATATAGAGGCGCCGCACACCCTGTGTGCTCCACAGACGAAGTAATGGAGCACGAATTCCCAGAAGGGTTTAAACCTATGAATATCGAATCATACGATTGAACAACTGATCCCGCGGTATGGATCAAGGATTTCCTTCTCCATATCCACATGGCCCGCGGAGATGAACTTCATGCCATCAAATACCTACCACTAAAACTCAAAGGGCCTGCTCGGTACTGGTAAACAGTCTGCCTGAAAACTCTATTGGCAGCTGGGAGGATTTGGAAGACGCCTTTCGTGACAACTTCCAAGGTACATATGTCCCGCCACCAGATGCTGATGACTTAAGTCACATTGTCCAGCAGCCCAGAGAGTCAGCCAGGAGGCTCTGGACTAGGTTCTTAGTTAAAAAGAATCAAATTGTCGACTGTCCGGATGCGGAAGCCCCAGGGGCCTTCAAATACAGCGTCCAGGACGAGTGGCTTTCCCGCCACATCGGTCAAGAAAAACCAAAATCCATGTCATCCCTTACCACTCTGATGACCCACTTTTGTGTGGGAGAAGACAGCTGGCTCACTTGTAGAAGCAACAACGCCAGTGATCCGGGCACTTCCGAAGTCCGAGACGGCAATGGCAAACCACGACGGAGCAAACACAAACGTCGTAATGATAAGGAAAGAACGCACGACACAATAGTCAACGCTGGATTCAGCGGCCCCAAACCCGGTCAACGGAAAAGCCATTCAAGGCAAACCGAGACGGACCATCCAATTTAGACAAAATATTGGATCGGCCCTGCCAGATTCATGGCAACCCTGACAAACCAGCTAATCACACCAACAGAAGCCGTTGGGTTTTCAAGCAAGCCGGCAAGGTCAACACCGAACACAAGGGGAGGAGGCCGCCCGGTGATAGCGATGACGAAGAGACTCACCAACCAAATACCGGGGGTCAGAAGCAATTTCCCCCCGAAGTAAAAACAGTGAACATGGTATACGTGACACACACCTCTACAGGGGAGCATAAGAAGCACTCCCCCCGGACTAAGGATCATATTACGTTTTCTTCAGCCGGAGTACAAAGCGGTCTTATTAAACCGCATACCTTGTCGGCCATTAAGCCGCGAGTCTCCATTCCGCAGGACCGACCAATTCTGGAGTTGGACTAGCAGTTCGGTTTCCGCCATCCGCCTCATACACACGCGAAATCTGTATCGTGCATACATAACTATGCACTCAAAATACCATGGTCATCGGCGGAAGCATAATACGGACGCGCTTACAAGTACTCTCATAACCTCCTTCTTTTTCTTTTCTAACTACTCTTTCCTTTTTCATTATCCTTTACCACAGGTGACTCAAAGGCTATTCATCTCACAGACTCTATCGGAGTTCGGGTTTGTACATTCACCCAAAGGTTACTCCTGTTAAGGAGCTGCTTCACCGAGGAAAGGCAGCACAGATGTGCGACAGGAGGTCCCAAAAAACTTTTTGTAGACCGCACTCTCTATTTTGCGAGCCTGTAAAGTGCCTTCTTCCTCAGTCGTCGACCCCTAGCATGTCAAATAGCTGGGGTCGCGACATTATTATATATTATATACAAAACAACGATTGGCATATCACTCAAGTTCTAGTGAACATAACCTGTATCCAGTATTCACTTTTCTCTAAAGAACTGAATTTTGCTCCTTGTGTTATTTCACACACCCCGACAAAACTTGCCAGGGGCTTGATATGGGAACAAAATAAATTGCCAATAAGTCCGAACAACTTTATAGCATACTTCGGCGTCGCGAGTTTGGCCTTATATGCATCAGCTCCGAATCATGTCTTGGGTCAATAGTTGGGTTGCTCGGCTCCTGTGCTTGCTACCTTACTTCCGCTCTATTGGCTAAGGTAGTAAAGGGAGAACTACTACGATTGTGTTTCCGGTTCATCTGGTCAAACACCTCAGTAGAGAAAGCCGGAAACTGACTGTCATGATGCGGCGAGAGCTGGTCAACAACTCGATGACATATCAGAATCTTTTGCGATTCCCTCCATATTACACGAAGGACCTTTCTTCAGGTCATACATGTAACACACCATATTGGGACAACCGCGTACACACTAGGGTTTATATCGTGGACCCACCATAGAACTCTTATGGCTAAGTGAAAGTGTTAATGCCCTATAGTCCGATTGCCTAGTTCCCCGCATTGACACCTCCTTCATGGACCAAGACGTTGGGTTAAGAGTGATTAAGTGCTTTTCCGAACACGCCCATATTTTCTACGAGGGGGCTGAAGCCGACGACTGGAAAACTTTCAGATTATACAAAAACGGCCGCACAGGAGGAACCAAAGGTTTCCAGCAACTATCATAATATTATCATAATATTGTCTTTCACAATTTCAGCACATTTTATTCGAATATCATGTGCTTCGAGCACTGACCCTCTATCAAGTGGGCACCCTCCAAGACGTCCTCGAAATAATGCTCTGGTGCGTGATGGTCCTTGCCCTTGGGGGGACTCTTCGCTGCAACGTCGGTGGACTTCATCTTCACCCAGTACGTCTTGACGTGGGCAAAGGCCATCCGTGCACCTTCAATGCACGTTGAACGCTTAACGGCGTCGATACGCGGCACCGCATCAACAAGTCGCTGCACCAAACCAAAATAACTATCCGGAATTGGCTCAGTAGGCCACAGCCGGACTATGACGTCCTTCATAGCAGAACCGGATATCCTGTGGAGCTCGGCCCACTAGGCCATCTGTTCGTTCAGCAACAACGGACGCTTTGGCACGCCGAATTGCGACCAAAAAAGCTTCTCCGTTGCACACCCTTCCTGCGTTTGGTAAAATTGCGCCGCATCGGAGGCGCTCTTCGGCAGGTCCAAGAATGTGTCCGGAGAGCTCCACATTTGATTAAGTGGGGAATACTTCGGATCGGCGAACTTCGTCTGTAATAAGAACGACTTACCAGCGGCTATCTCCCCAGCTTGCTGGATCTCTTCCCGAGCCGCTCTAGACTCAGATCGTGCTTCTTTCGCCTCTTGCAAGGCCTTGTCGAGATCGGCCGCTTTGGCTTTGTTATCCCTCTCGAGGAATTCACACTGGACAGTGGTTTCCTCCAGCTTGCGCGCCATGATAGAAATTCTCAAGGTTCTTTGGTTTCACTCGTTTGTCAAAGGAGCAACTTAGTCTTACCTCTTCTCTTTCTCTTCCGTTTTCCCTCCGGTGCCATTCTAGATCTCGGGACGAGATCCTCTCGTAGTGGTGGAGTGTTGTAACGCCCCGAGACCGATGTGCCAGGTGTCTTCCAGTTATTCGATGTTGTTGCCTTGTCATTGCTTGCGTGTCATGCATCTCATATCATGTCATCATGTGCATCGCATTTGGGTTCATGTTCGTCTCATGCATCCGAGCATTTTCCCCGTTGTCCGTTTTGCAATCCGGCGCTCCTATGTCACCCGGTGCCCCTTTCTACCTCTTTTCGTGTGCGGGTACTAAACGTTTTCGGATTGGACCGAGACTTGTCATGCGGCCTTGGTTTACTATCGGTAGACCGCCTGTCACGTTTCGTGCCATTTGGACTTCGTTTGATACTCCAACGGTTAACCGAGGGACCGAAAAGGCCTCGTGTGTGTTGCAGCCCAACACCCCTCCAAAGTGGCCCAAAACCCACCTAAACCTCCTCCATCATCTCGGTCATTCGATCACGATCGCGTGGCCGAAAACCGCACCTCATTTGGACTCTCCTAGCTCCCTCTACCTATATATATGTGTGCCTCCCTGAATTTTTCGCGGATGAACCCTAACCCCTCCTCCTCCGCGCGCACCGGACATTTCTTCCACTGACGGACATGTCCTCCCTCCACCTCGCTTCGGCCAATGGCGTCGCGCCACGTCACCCCCCCGCCGCCGCCAACCAACCGGCAACCGCCACCTCATCACCGTCGCGGCCTCCTTTCTCTCCTCCCTCCGCCGCCAGCCCGCGCGGCCCGGATCGGGCCCGCGGGGCCCAACCGCCGCCACCGCCACCCGCCGAGGCGCCCGCGCCCGCCGGGTCCCTCGTCCGCCGCCGCCAGAGGCGCGCCCTGCGCCGCTGCACTTCGCTCGGCCGGCAGCCGCCGCCACCACCGCGGCACCATCATCGCCCCGCCGCCACTTTGCCTCGTCGCCGGCGCCGTCCTTCGTCGTCGCCGGCCCGCTCCTTCGGCCGCCCTCTCTCGCGACGCCGACGAGCTTCGTCGTCTCCGGCCACCGCGGACATGGACTCTGGCGAGAGCCCCGGCGCCACCTCGAGAAGCATGCCCGATCCAGATCTGGATCTGAGAATTCCTCGGGTTGACTTTTTCTCCCCGAAACCCTAATATTACGCTATCTTCATCAGGTCATAACTTCCTCATCATAGCTCCGATTCGTGCGCGTAGCATATCAAAATGTTCGCCTCGACGAGTACATCATTTCATCTCATAGCATCATCTTCATTTGAGCTCATCTTGATGCCCGAAATGCTGTTGGAAGAGGGCTAAGTGATGTTAATTTCAGATCTATTTCAGCAAATGCACTTTTGTCATTTTTGCCATGATTAATGTGTGCATGCTATAATCCTGAGCTCTACATGTGTTTTGAAGAGTGCCATGCCATCTTTACAGGGGTGTATGCCATGTATTTTTGTGATCTTTGTGGTGACTAGCACAAGCATGCAAAGTAGCTTACTCAATGATGCTGATTTCAGGGATTTCGAATTTCACTAAGTCCTTGCCCTATCATTGTTTTTATGCCATATGTTCATGTTGTTTCCTAGTGATCCGTGCCTCTTTTGAGGATGATCAATAAGGATGTTTTGTAGATATTGTGGTGCTCTATCCATCCATGTCTTTGTTTGCATCTATGGAGCACCCTAGCTTGAGTCAATCAAGCTCTACTTTTGCTGTAAATTGTTCCTGGCAGATTGTTCACATGTTTAGCGATTTTGCCGAGCTTGTTGTTGTTGATCCATGCATGCTATGATGTTGTTCTTGCCATGTCTAGTTTCTATGCCATGTCTATTTGCTGGGTGTATGCTTAGATTATCATGCCATGCTTTTTAGTGAGTGCATCGAGCTCATAAACATGCCTACTTGTTAATCTGTTTTGCATGCTCCAGTTTTTCTCTAAGTCTGAATCTGTTTATGTTTTTGCTGTGTTCACAAGCTTGCAATTGTATTTCCTGATCCCTTTTGGCTCATGGTCACTAAGGGACTTTTGTTAGATGTTGTGAGTAGTTTCATGCCATGCCTTGCTTTGCCATGATATGTTCCTGTAGCATGTAGTTATCGTGCTCTAAACATTGCTTCCTGATGATAAATTCCTGACATCCTGTTAATTTCACTAAGTCTGAAACCTGTTATCTTTTGCACTTTTGCCATGCTTGTTTGAACCTGTTAATGGATGAATTGGCCGTAGCTCAGTGTTCATCTTTTGTCAAGCATCATGAGAGGATCCCTGCCATGTATTTTGTTGCCATGTTGGAGTGCTGAAGCATGTTGTTCTTGTTTCATTTAGATGGTCTCTTGCTGATTATCGCAGACCAGTGCCATATTTGTTTTGCTTGCCATTTGCAAACCGTGCATCCGATTCCGGTGATCTTTATATCGACTTCAACCGAAATCAACTCCCCTTTCCAGTGGGACACTTGGATTTCCAAGTTGAGGCCAGGTTCAATCATTCCGTTCCAAATCATGCATATGCATCACATACCGCATCCTGCATATCATGTCATGTTCATGTGTTGGTTGTTTACTATGTTGTGTGCTTCTTTCCGGTGTTGCTTTTTCGGGTTGGTTCCGATAACATCGCGTTTGTGAGGACCCGTTCGATTACGTCTGTTTGTCTTCTTCATGGACTCGTTCTTCTTCCTTGCGGGATTTCAGGCAAGATGACCATACCCTCGAAATCACTTCTATCTTTGCTTGCTAGTTGCTCGCTCTTTTGCTATGCCTATGCTGCGATACCTACCACTTGCTTATCATGCCTCCCATATTGTTAAGCCAAGCCTCTAACCCACCTTGTACTAGCAAACCGTTGTTTGGCTATGTTACCACTTTGCTCAGGCCCTCTTATAGCGTTGTTAGTTGCAGGTGAAGATTGGAGCTTGTTCCACGTTTGGAACATGGTTATTTGGTGGGGATATCACAATATCTCTTATTTAATTAATGCATCTATATACTTGGTAAAGGGTGGAAGGCTCGGCCTTATGCCTGGTGTTTTGTTCCACTCTTGCCGCCCTAGTTTCCGTCATATCGGTGTTATGTTCCTTGATTTTGCGTTCCTTACGCGGTTAGGTTATAATGGGAACCCCTTGACAGTTCGCCTTGAATAAAACTCCTCCAGCAAGGCCCAACCTTGGTTTTACCATTTGCACTAACAACCTACCACCTTCCCTTGGGTTTTGGAGACTCAAGGGTCATCTTTATTTTAACCCCCCGGGCCAGTGCTTCCCTAAGTGTTGGTCCGAACTGAGCTGCCTGCGGGGCCACCACGGGGAAGCTTGAGGGTTGGTTTTACTCGTAGCTAGTCTCATCTGAGTGTGCCCTGAGAACGAGATATGTGCAGCTCCTATCGGGATTTGTCGGCACATTCGGGCGGCTTTGCTGGACTTGTTTTACCATTGTCGAGGATGTCTTGTAACCGGGATGTCGAGTCTGATCGGATTGTCTTGGGAGAAGGAATATCCTTCGTTGACCATGAGAGCTTGTGATGGGCTAAGTTGGGACATCCCTGCAGGGATTTGAACTTTCGAAAGCCTTGCCCGCGGTTATGGGCAGATGAGAATTTGTTAATGTCCGGTTGTTAGAAAACCTGAAGTTGATCTTAATTAAAATACACCAACCGCGTGTGTAACCGTGATGGTCTCTTCTCGGCGGTGTCCGGGAAGTGAACACGTTGTTGGAGTAATGCTTGACGTAGGTTGTTCTAGGATCACTTCTTGATCATAGTTGTTCGATCGTGCTTTTGCCTTCTCTTCTCGCTCTCATTTGCGTATGTTAGCCACCAAATATGCTAGTCGCTTGCTGCAGCTCCACCTCATACTTTTACCCTTCCTATAAGCTTAAATAGTCTTGATCGCGAGGGTGTGATATTGCTGAGTCCCCGTGACTCACAGATACTTCCAAAACTAGTTTGCAGGTGCTCGATGATACCGTACAGGTGACACAACCAAGCTCAAGGAGGAGCTCGATGAAGATCGTGTTCGTTATGTTGTTTCCGTTTCCAGTTGATCAGTAGTGGAGCCCAGTTGGGACGATCGGGGATCTGTGTAGTATTTGGGGTAGTCTTCTTTTATTTTGGTTTCGTAGTTGGACCTTGAGTGTATTTGGATGAATGTAATGCTTTATTCATGTATTGTGTGAAGTGGTGATTGTAAGCCAACTATGTATCTCTTTCCCTTATGTATTACATGGATTGTGTGAAGATTACCTCACTTGCGACATTGCTTTCAATGCGGTTATGCCTCTAAGTCGTGCTTCGACACGTGGGAGATATAGGCGCATCGAGGGCGTTACAAGTTGGTAATCAGAGCCTTCCCCGACCTTAGGAGCCCCCTGCTTGATCGAATCGCTGGCGTTGTTGAGTCTAGAAAAATGTTTTGAGTCATTTAGGATTATATATATCGGAGAGTAGGATTATTTTTACTCCTCAGTCCCTTCGTCGCTCTAGTGAGGCCTCCTGACGTAGAGTTTTGACTATTCTCTTCTCAAATTTCACTAAATTTTTTTTTTGGATCACACGGGTATCTTGGAATCGTTCCGATGGTTTTGTGACGAGAACATTATTTTTGGTGCCTCCTGACATTTAGGGGTTGTGGCAGTGTCCCGGGGAGTTGAGCTCTGAGGTGTTGTCGTCACAATTTTATCGTTGAGATTCTGGAATACCCAAGTTTTGCCGACATCAAAAATCTCTTTTATGCAGTTGTTGGTGAGATAACCTCGACGCCACCCAGTACTGGGGCGGGAGTTCAGGAGTATTGCCATAACTCGTATAACGGATGCTTTTCGAAGGTTGAGGTAACGATTTCCGAAGGTTTCTTGGTTATGTGTTGGAGGATGGATACAGCTGGATGTAGGATTTGCTAGCTTTGGGTGAGATATTATGCTTCCCTTGTATCCCCAACACCTGATTGCATAACCGGAAAGTTTCAGGAGTTTATAAGTGGGAATTCAAGTAGCTCTTAGGATATCTTTCCGACAGATGTATGATATGAAATTGGGGTTCGACGTCTAGTGGTCCGCCTATCCATGGTTGGTTTTACAGTGGTCTCGTTGTGTCTTAAAGAGTCCTTGGCTATGCCGAATCGGGGACGCTTCATATGTCTTGTGCACTGCCTTGTACATGATGGTGCTGTACGATCGAGCCCGTGTAGGCCCACCATGAAAACTTCGAACGAAATCTCTATCATATGTTTGTTCCGGCTTATTTTGCAAGCCAATCCTTTGTTTTGTTTTCAGTTGTGGTATTCGAGTTGCTTCGAAGTCAAATGTTGATTCCATACCTTTCCTAAGCGGTGTTCTCATACTCCTATGCGGATACTAATCCTTCTCGATCATCGAGTTTATCATGACAATCCTTGTTAACCGGTGCGATTCTCTTCAAGATGATCCTATCATTTGTCTCATCCGCAAGATCAACTCCAAGTCTTCTCAATGTTGTTCGTTTCATCTGTCTCCAAGTTGCCTTTGTTTTTTTCCCGCCCACCCACCCTTGTTTTTCTTCAAGGACTCAGATTTCTCGATCAAGTATCCATCGTATGGATGTGAAGACTCTTCATTCTTGTCTTTCGATGTTCTTATCCAGTGATTCTCATGAAGATTCTAACGGAGCTTCAAGTGTTGTATTCTTCGATCTTCTCTTCTCCAGTGGATTTAATTCAAACTTTCAGTCTAGATATGCGTTCTTCTTCCTTTTGCTCTGAATTTTCCCTCGATGTCATTTAATGTGTTCATTATCTATGTCTCAGTGTTGATGTCTATCCTCATAATCAAATCCCACATCTATCTCTGCAGATATACACATTGACTCCTGTGACTATGAGAATCTGCAAAGGTATAGTAACTCATTGCATCGATGAATCTCTAGGCTGTGTGCTTATTCATCCAAATCCTTAAAGCGGGCATCAGCACTATGTCATGTCCCTCTATATATACTCACGAATACATCTGGACACTCGAATCGCGAGACCGGAAAGAGGTGTTGTCGGGTTCTCTGCTTAAGTGAAAAAATCTCATGAATGTCTCTGACTCCTGTGTGAAGATCTTCTCTGAGTCTGAGTAGGAGCCCAATACCTCAGGTGTGTCGACTGAGGATAACTACCTCACAGCGTATCCATCCTCATCTATTCTGGCGCCGCTTCAAGCTTGTGTCCTTAACCCTCTCCTATTCGAACAAGTGTGTATCCGATTTATGATCAGCAAGACTGATTATCTATCATCCGGTCGTATTATAAGAAATCAGTTTCATCGCGTAGGAAATTGGTGTGATATATGCCAGTGTACTACATCTGTTGGCTCACGATCCTCTATTGTCTCCTTGAGAGTTGCTTCTGGGGGCCTATCGTGACACTCTTACTAATTCCTTGGGTTTGTCGAGTAGTATATGCTTCTTGTTCATCGATTCATCGGAACTTCTTGTGAAGAATGTCATCCCGAGAGACGAGTTTCTCTTACTCATGAATGCGATAGTGCCTACACATCTCGTTCCAAGGCATTCTACGACTGCGTCCATACTGAGCTTTTCATGACTTACAGAGCCATACACTTCATCCTTAAGTATGGTCTATCCATCAGACAATCGTACAGAAAATCGTGTGTCCACCCAGATGGACCGAACATAGCAATCCAGGACCGTAAGTGTATTCTGAGTAGCCAGTTTCATTGAAATATCCCGCGCCATGGTCCTCAGGTTTAAATACCTAGCCGCCCTAACCAGACGTACAGTTGTCACCGCAACTGGAACTGGTCCAACAAATCATTGTCTTCAACGAGTCACTGGTTTCATCCTTCCCTTCCCTTTACTTACTGTTGGTCCTTGTGAAGTCATTGTATGATTGCACTATCTTTTGTCTTCACTGAGTGACTGCGTGTTCTGTTTGGCTTCATAATATCTTCCTAACTGATCCTCACTACATTGCTGCTATTAGTCATTGTGCTTTCACTTCATTGAATACTTGACTATGGTTTGCCTAGTGTAGTCTACCTTCCGCTGCATGGTAATAGGTTTATTTCTATCGTTTGTCTTCGAAACTTCCACGTTTTGAAGACTTCCATAAAAATCGCCTATTCACCCCCCTCTAGTCGAAATAACGCACTTTCAATTGGTATCAGAGCAAGGTACTCCCTTGTTCTGTGTGATTCGGTTTAACCACCTGGAGTTTTAGCTATGTCAACTGTAGGGATAATCAAAGTCTCCGCTGCGTGCCCCGTCTTCGATGGAACTGAATATCCCTACTGGAAGAATAAGATGCACATGCATCTTGAAGCCATTGACGTCGACCTATGGTATGTCGTCAAGAACGGCGTTCCCAAGGTTGGAGAAGGTGTCACTGCTGCTGACGTCAAGAAGTTCGTTCAACTGGACTCTACTGCCAAGAATATCATCTGTGGTCATCTGACCAAAGGACAGTATGGCCGCGTGAGTGCTTTGGAAACATCTAAGCTAGTCTGGGACTGGCTCTCCAAGGTCAACGAAGGCGTCTCAAACCAGAGAGATCAGAGAATCAGTGTCCTTCGCAACCTCTTCAACCGCTTCAAGAGAAATGACAATGAGAATGTCCAGCTCACGTTTGATCGACTCACTGACATCACAAATGAGCTTCAAGCCCTCGGCGCTACTGAGATCACCAAGCATGAAGTCGTCAAGACACTACTGAGATCACTTGACAGTTCGTTTGACACCCTAGCCCTGATGATTCAAGAACGTCCTGATTTCAAGACACTCGATCCATCTGACATACTTGAGAGGCTCAACACACATGAGTTTCAGCTTTCTGAGAAAAGAGATATCTACGGTCCCAACTATGGGCGAACTCGTGCCTTGAAGGCAAAAGCTGTCTCCTCATCTGAAGAAGAATCTGACAGCAGTTCTGATGATCCTGAAGACATTGGAAAGGAACTTGCTATGCTTGTGAAGAAGTTCCAAAAATTCACCAAAAAGAAAGGCTTCAGAAAGTCTTCACGATCAAGCTCAAGGAATGATGAAGCTTCTGCTCATGACTACAAGAAGAAAACATGTCACAAGTGCAAGAAACATGGCCACTTCATCTCTGAGTGTCTGCAGTGGGACAATGAGAACAAAAAGAAGAAGAAGAGCAAGGAATATGACTCTGACGACAAGAAGAAGAAGAAATACTCAAAGTCTTCTTCCAAGTCTTCCTCAAAGTCTTCCCCACACAAGAAGAGCTCATCTGGCAAGGCACGTGCGTTTGTTGGCAAGGAAATGGATTCAGAGGAGGAGTCCACTTCTGAGGAGGTGGAGGTGGAGTCTGAGGAGGAGTCCGATTCTGGCGTTGCATGTCTGGCTACAACATACGTTGCCAAGTCCATCTTCAACACTGAAGACAATGACTTCATCACCGACACCGATGCAAATGACAAGGACTACTCCGCTCCTACCTACTGCTTCATGGCACGCGGTGCTAAGGTAAACACACGCACTACTCACTATCAAACATCTAGTGAAGATGACTCTGATTGTGGTTCAAGACCCAGCTACAAAACACTTGCTAAAATTGCAATTGAACAACAGAAAGCTATGGAACATATTCAAAAACTGTTAGACAAAAGCGATGATCTGTTAGGCGCTGAAATGACTCGATCTGAGTCCTTAATAGAAGACATAAAAAATCTTCACGTTAAGTATGAGGAACTTGAAAGTCGTCATGAAACGCTCTCAACAACTCATGAAAAGCTTTCCTATGATTATCTTCAAAGGAAGCAAGATCTTGAGAAATTGAGAGCGGCTCATGAAGATCTTCAAAAGGAAAACGAGTCACTTCCCACCGAACAGATCAGTTCCACTCAGGAAGGATTTGAACCACCATGTCTTAAATGCATTGAGCATGATAATGCTACTTCTGTTGCTGAATGTTCTACTGCTGCTACTGTTGCAATATCTTCAACTGTTGATGTGGGAACTAACCCCTCTGCTGAGGATACCACTGCTATTGCTGATGAGAATGCTAGGTTGAAGACATTGCTTGAAACAGGGATGTACAAAAGTCTTAAAGGGCATCAGACACTATGTGATGTCCTCAAAAGGTAGATCCTGAACCGAAACCCGAGGAAAGAGGGTGTTGGGTTCATAAGGAAAATGAATGCTGATGGCTCTTACTGGAAACCTGAGCAGTACCCCAAAACCACATGGGTTGCTGCAAAGGAATCTTCAGCAGATCCATCCACTCTATCTGGCTTCACTTGTGCTAACCCCATTGTCATTGATGAATCCTTTGATGCAAACTATAAACTGTTTAAGAATCAGAATGGTGAAGTGTTTGCCAGGTACATTGGTACTAACTGCAGGAATGGACCGCCTATGAAGAAGATCTGGGTGCCGAAAAAGTGTCTGGAGAATCTTCCTGTGAATGTCATCATGACACCACAGGTGAAGAAGACAAACCCTAGACCACAGGCTTCATACGGTCCAAAGGCTTCATACAGACAGAGGACTCACCTGAGTCGCACTAACGCAAATGTTTTGCAGGGAAACCATACTCAGGCCTATGAATATGAGCGCGGTTCATCAAACCGCCATGTTCATAAGACCAAGAACTATTCTGCTTATTCTTATGAGTACTATTGTCCGCCTGCAAGACTGTTTGCTAGGGCTCCAAAGCCAAAGTTCTCAGATGCTGCACTTAGACTTATTGCTTCTAAGCCACCCTTGAAGATGTGGGTGGCTAAGAAAGCTTAACTCTCTTTTGCAGGGAAGGGTCTCCAGCAGAAAACCAAAATCATCTGACGCTATTGCTAGGGACCTTAAACATCTTGTAGGGCGCAAGATCAAATGCCCGACTGGTCTTATTATGTACTTCGTTCCTGAATCGCTTGCTACTCTCCCTATCAGTCCTAATATGGATCTAAGCTTTCATAACCCACTGGTTCGTCAAATGTTTTTGCTTCAAAATTCTCTTCGTGAAGCCTAACCCCCTAACTGCACTGTAGGGTACGACACCAGCGTCTTCAGAATGGATTATTGATAGTGGGTGTACCAATCACATGACTGGCAAAAGAAGCCTTCTTATGGACTCAACCTTACGTCCATCTGACAAGAGTCACATCACATTTGCTGACACTGGTAAAAGTAAGGTATTGGGTCTAGGTAGAGTTGCAATCTCAAAGGATCAACACATGGATAAAGTCATGCTTGTTGAATCCCTTGGCTTCAACTTAATGTCTGTCTCAATGCTTTGCGATTTGAACATGATCGTAATGTTTGGAAAATATCACTGCCTTGTTCTAATGGAATCTGACAAGTCTCTAGTGTTTGAAGGGTATCGGAAAGATGATTTGTACGTGGTAGATTTCTCAGCAGGACCACAGCTTGCCGTATGTCTTCTAGCAAAAGCTTCAGAATGCTGTCTTTGGCATCGGAGGCTAGGGCATGCTGGCATGAGGAACCTCCACACCCTTGCAAAGAAGAAGCATGTCATAGGCATCAAGGGCGTCAAGTTCAAGAAATATCAGTTATGCGGTGCCTGTGAAGCAGGAAAGATGACGAGGGCCAAACATCCCTCGAAGACAATCATGAAAACTACTCGACCCTTCGAACTGCTCCACATGGATCTTTTCGGTCCCACTCATTACTCAACTCTTACTACTACTGCTTGTTTCTATGTCTTTGTCATTGTTGATGATTATTCTAAATTTACTTGGGTGCACATAATCCTCTACAAGACTGAAGTGCAGGATGTCTTCAGACGCTTCGCCAATTGAGCAATGAACAACTATGGCGCCAAGATAAAGCACATCAGAAGTGACAATGGCACTGAATTCAAGAACACTGGCCTTGATACATATCTTGATACTTTGGGCATCACACATGAATTCTCAGCTCCGTACATGCCACAGTAGAATGGCGTCGTCGAACGCAAGAACAGAACACTCATTGAGATGGTCCGAACGATGCTAGATGAATACTAGACTCCAAGAAAATTCTGGCCTGAAGCTATTGATACTACATGCCATACAATCAATCATGTTTATCTTCACAAGCTTCTGAATAAGACATCTTATGAGCTCCTTACTGGCAAGAAGCCAAATGTCAGTTACTTCAGAGTATTTGGCGCCAGGTGCTGGATCAAGGATCCACATCACACTTCAAAATTTGCACCGAAAGCACATGAGGGTTTTATTCTTGGATATGGAAAGGATTCGCACTCCTACAGAGTCTTCAATCTCTTGCATTATAAAGTGGTTGAAACAGTGGATGTGCGGTTCGATGAGACTAACGGTTCACAAAGAGAGCACCTGCCAAATGTGCTAGATGAAGTTCCATCCAGTGAATCAATCAAACTAATGGGAACTGGAGAAATCATATCCTCTGAAGCTCAACCTGAAGAGGAACTTATCATATCCGCACCTGATCAACCTGAAGACAATGCTCAGCCTGAAGACAATCCTTCTAACAATGACAATGATCAGCAAGAGCAAAATCTTCGCCCTGTACATCCTCGTGCTGCCAATGAAGTGCAGATTGAGAGAATAATTGATAGCATTAATGCACCCGGTCCGCTCACTCGTTCAAGGGCAACTCAGCTAGCAAATTTCTGTGGGCACTTCGCATTCGTCTCAATAACAAAACCCAAGAAAGTTGAAGAAGCTTTCATGGAACCTGAATGGATTCAAGCTGTGCAAGAAGAGCTTCAATAGTTTGAGCTGAATAATGTATGGGAACTGGTTAAGCGTCCTGACCCTCGGAAGCACAATATAATAGGTACCAAATGGATATACCGCAACAAGCAAGATGAGCATGGTAAAGTTGTCAGAAACAAAGCTCGTCTCGTTGCTCAAGGATATACTCAAGTGGAAGGGATTGACTTCGATGAAACATTTGCTCCTGTGGCTCGACTTGAAGCCATATGCATACTGCTGGCCTATGCAAATCATCATAACATACTTCTATATCAAATGGATGTGAAGAGCGCCTTTCTCAATGGCAAGATTGAAGAAGAAGGGTATGTTGCACAACCGACTGGCTTTGAAGATCCAAAACATCCTGACATGGTATACAAGCTCAACAAGGCACTGTATGGCCTCAAACAAGCCCCTCAGGCTTGGTATGACACACTGAAATATTTCCTGAAGAGCAAAGGCTTCATACCTGGTTCCCTCGACCCCACTCTCTTCACGAAGACATATGATGGTGAACTGTTTGTGTGCCAAATATATGTGGATGACATTATCTTCGGCTGCACCAATCAGAAGTACAGTGAAGAGTTTGGATATATGATGCAAGAGCAATATCAGATGTCCATGATGGGAGAGCTGAAGTTCTTCCTCGGTCTTCAAATACGACAGCAACGCGACGGCATCTTCATATCTCAAGAGAAGTATCTCAAAGATTGCCTGAAGAAGTTCGGTATGCAAGACTACAAAGGCTTCACGACGCCAATGCCAGCCAAACATCATCTGGGTCCCGACGACAATGAATTCTTACAGCATCATATAAATTCTCCCGAAGCCAGTTCCTGTTTGTCCAGTAAGCGAAAGCCTCTGAAGCCTTTGAACATGTTGAAGCCATTCAGGTTAAAGTTCATGGCTACAGAGAAATCTGCAAGGAAGGGAGGCAAACAGCGTCGTGGGGGAACATCAAGAGATTTGCCTGATGACCTCTCAGAGCTTTACAAGACAGATCCTGAAGAGGATTACAATCAATGCAAGACCCGAATCCAATGGATTCGAAGATATTGGGCAGAACAATGGTTCAAATACCGGTTTGTGACCCAAGAATATGCTGAGAAAAATGCCATCAAGCGACCGTGGGGAGACATCCTATACAAGAATCTTCAACCCAGGTCCAGAGAAGAAGCCATTGAACAAGGCTTCTATCCCTGCATGGTCCGTGGGCCACAGCCTGGAGATGCACACCCATCGTCACTACTATGGTGCCGTGACGACAATCTGTTCAAGCGCAACTTCTAGTTTTCCAAGAACTCAGCGAAGCAGAACAAGAAGTCTTTGGGATTAGACTTCAACCCTGGTCCCTCTGCTCCCCGTGCCGATGGAACTCGCGAAGCTGAACCCAATCTTCTTGGGCCCTTCTACAACTTGGAAGGTCTCATCACTCATATCGTGGTTCAAGGGACAACCGTGAATGAGCCTGCAGATGATGCTGAATCAGATGAAGCGCCTGCAGCGCCGAAGCCAAAGAAACTGAAACAGCCAAAAGCTTCAAAGCCTGCCTCTGCACCAAAAATCTCACGGGCGAAGCCACTAGCCACTGCACCTCCTGAAGACAGTGTGCAGTCTGAAGACTTGTCACGTGTCTCCAAGCCCCATAAGGTCAAGATGCCTCTGTCACACACCAGCCAAGAACTTACAGCTGATCTGTCAAGTGATGAAGATCTTGCAGATGACGCTCTTGAGCAACTCATCAAGAGCAAAGAAGAAGCAGAAATCTTCAATGATCTGCCTCTCTTTGATGTAACAATCATCCACAACTTCATTGATGAATGGTTTGACACGCCAAACATCAGCTTCGACGATCTGCCAACTACCCATTGGCCTCAGTGTCGCCTTCCATGGCGCCATTGCTTCAGAGTTAGCTATCGCCCAGCGCATTGTTGAACTGAAGCAGAAGATTGACTTTGAGAAATCTCAGTTCAAGAAGCATATGGCCAAGCTCAGCGTGCAAGACGTGAAGAACTTCAAGATTATGCTGCACGAGCTCAAGGAAGCCTTTCTAAAGAAACGTGCAGAAGCTCAGGGTTCGCGTGAGCGCATGAAGGTTCTGGCTGACAGAGTGTGCGGAGGGGCTAGGTGTGTGCAAGCCTACAATGAGGCTGAGAAGCGCAAGGCCCTTGGGCGTCCTGGCATCGACCCCAGGATGGCTGCCAAGAAGACAGAAGAAGCCCGCTATGGCTGAACCCGAAGCACCAAGGCAGGAAGCAGATCCCCTTGTCTTCCCAACTAGCATGACTGGCCCGAAGCCAAAGGCCAGGTCAACCGCTTCAGAACTGAAGAAGACCAGGACTGCTGAGGCTGAAGCAAGGAAGAGAAAACATCCTGAAGCCTCTGCTACTGCCCCCGCCAAGAAGAAAAGAAAGACCAAGAAGGAACGGGCTGCTCCCACAGAGCCCTTGATTGTTGAACCCATTTCCATGGTTCACCCCGACGCCGATCCACAAGAACGTCAACTGACTGTCCATGAGCCTGCTTTCACAGAGGCTCATGAAGCTGAAGACTTTCCAGCAGCTGATCCCATCGCTGCTGAAAGACATTGGTCACCATGACCATGTTGAAGATGATGCAGCCCTTCCTCAGCTAGAGCACCAACAGGTATCATCGCCTGTGCTCACGCATAGCGAAACTCATCAGCATTGGTCGTCCACTGACAAACAGGATGCTTCATGGGCGGATCGCCCACAAGAGGAAGAAGACTTTGAGGCCCAGCCAACACAACTCCACAGGCGTCACCCGCGTTGCGCAGGCTTCGCAAAGGTCCAAGGCCTCAAGTCTCTGCTGAAGACAATCCGGCTGCATCAGCCGCGAAAGAAGAAGTCCCACAAGTTGCCACTCCCCTGTCCCACCAAGAAGCGGTTCTCGAGGAGAACGTGATCGTGACCGACCCTCCTGCTCGTCAAGTGGAGGTTGAACATCTTGAGGCTGCCACCACCAACACCACTGAAGCCACTGACGCTGTCATGGCTGAAGCTAATGTGGAGCCCTCACCAACAAAAGCACCAGAAGTCAGCGAAGCCACTGATCCCGCCACTTCTGTTCCTGCGTCTGCTGCCGGTCCCAGTTCGACTATCATGTTGAGCACAGGCCTCAGGTACAGAAGCCAATCCCAAGATTGCCAAGGTTCCCAGGTCCTGCATCAGCACCTGGCTCCTTCAATATCAATGGCTTCAGAGCAGACAACACATTCTTCAATAGCTCCAGGAACCCCTACTCCAGGGAAAGAATATCATCTGATCGGTTCTGGAGTTATCCGCAGCGAAGCTATTACTCATGCGTTCTTTACAACCAAGGTCGCATCTTCCCACACAAGCGCCTTGACATTGAAGCAATAGCTGGTCTGCCCTGTCTGGAAGAAGCTCTGGATTGCTTCAAAGAGGTTGGACTGCTGCCGTTCGTCACTGACCAAGAGCATTGGAATGAAGAGTTGCTGCTCCAATTCTATGCCACACTTCACATCCGCGGGTATAGCAGAGATCCGAAGACTTGGGTCCTGGAGTGGATGACAGGAAACGTTCATCACGAAGCCAAAGCCTTTGACATCATTGAGCTCACTGGTTTGCCCACTCCTGGCGATCTCTACGAGCATGGCTGTCAGCTTCATAGTGAAGCTATTGAGAGCATCTTTCAGAAGACTGAACCTAATATGAGTCAGATGCTCAGTATGATGAAGCCATTGCCCCAAGATGCTGCTTATCCCACGGAGTTCTTCGTTGAAGACCTTGAGTATCTGCCAAGAACCATTTATCACATCATAAGGCGAACTCTCTGGCCAATCAAAGGACATTCTCCCCATGCCAAGCTGGAAGGTGCAATGAAGACTTTGGTCTTCTACATTCTTCATGGAAAATGCTTCAATACACAGGATTTCTTCATTCGCCAACTTGCTGCATCTGGCTCTGATCTGTTTGGTTTGAAGTTCTACGCCCCTTGGGTGATGCGGCTGATCAAACTTCACTCCGCTATCTCATATCAGCCCTCGGCCCGCAATCATCGGATCTTTTTGCCTGATGTGGATATGTCTATTGAAGCCATCTATCCTGAGCCTGCCAAGGAACCTCTCAGTCTTCAGAATGCAGAGCATCAAAGTTTCACTCAGAACGTTGAAGGCGTTGAAGCCGTAACTCGTGTGTATCCTTTGGCTGGCACTACACGTGCACCGCATCCTGCTCTCACTGAAGCCACTGACAGTACAACTGCTCCACGACCCAAGAAGCGCACTCGTGTTCTCAACGACCGAGAGCTTCTTGTGGCTCTTCATCAGAAACAGGATAGGCATCATGACTGGCTGAAGCGTCAAATGCAAAGCCTCTTGGTGGATGTTAATCGCATTCGCAATCTTGCCACCAAGAATGCTTTTGTTGCCCATGAAACCTCTCGCCGCACATGGAAAGGGCTGACGCTGATGTGTTCTGAAGATGATCTTCAAGAGGATGGCTTCTCTGAGCGCTTCAAGTTTGACTCCACACCTCCTCGAAGGGCAGTGCTGCGACGAACTCCATCTCTTGAAGACTCTGAGTTCTCTTCCTCTGCTGCAACTGTGAATGCCAGAGTGATCGAGGATGAAGACGATGCTACTTCACCGCCACCTCCTTCAGCACGCTTCGACTCTGCTCCAAGCTCTTCTGCACCGCCAAACACCACCAACGACCCTGCTGCTTCACCTACTCTTCATGGGAACGAGTAGATGCTCTATGTCTTCAAACCTTTTTGGTCCTTACTGACAAAAGGGGGAGAAGCATATGAGTTTGATAGTCTTCAAGCGGGTCCATATGGGCGGGCGCTTTATATTTTGCTTCGTGCTTACAACTCTCGTTTTGCTACATTTGGTTCTTTGAGTTGTAACACTTAAACTCGATGGTCGTCTGCTACTTATTTGCCACCTTGTGTTGCGATGATAAATTCCGCATGTGCGACGATAAATTCCGCACTTAGATCATTCTGCAGACGTCCATTTTCCATTATGCATGTCATTATCTTCATATACTTTCTCATGCATAGTGGATTGTCATCATAAGTTGAAGTGGATCTCCACAAGTACAACCTGCCATGTGCATTTGCATTCCAAAGCAAATTACTTATATGCACATCTTCAGGGGGAGCCCTTGCAACTTATGAAGACAATTCCTTATCCTTTACAATTTCACAGATTATATTCCCCGTTGAAAACTTCAACTAGTTTGTCATCAATCACCAAAAAGGGGGAGATTGTAAGTGCATCTAGTGCCACCCCTAGTTGGTTTTGGAGTATTGACGACAAACCTAGTTGAGGGACTAATGTGTTTGTGAGAATTGCAGGATAACACAGGTAGAAGTCCCTCATTGATTCGGTTTTCCTACCAGAGATGACCCCTAAAAATGTATGAAGACATTGAAGTCAAAGGTGGTATATGAAGATATTCACATTGAAGACTATGACAAGAGGAGAAACCACATGAAGCCTATGGAGCTCGAAGACTTAGATCTTTCGTAGTTCTCTTTCTTTTGTGTTGATTGATAGGAACCAACGTACTATTAGGTGGGGTCCAAGAGAACCAGTCAGAATGATTGAAGTGATGCCTAACCAAAACCTATGTCTTCGAGTGAAGACTATGAGAGCGAATCTTGTCCAGAGTCGGACAAGTCAGCTTTGCTTGCATCCCAAGTAAAGTTGTCGTGTGAGTTTGAAATTTGACCGTTGGAACACATGTCAGTTCCTTAGTGACAGGGTCATTTCGGACAAATCAGGTCGGGTTGCCAAGTGGCTATAAATAGCCCACCCCCTACAACCATAAACGGTTGGCTGCTCAGATTCAGAGTACGGCTTTTGTCGTTTGAGAGCAACCCACCTCGAAGCCTTTGAGAGAGAATTCCTTGCGAGGATAAAGCCCTAACCACCCAGAGCCAAAGAGAATTAGGCATCCACTTAAGTCTTCTTGTCTGTGTGATCTGAAGACTTATTACACTTGAGGACTGTGCATCCTCCAGCCGGTTAGGCGTCGCGTTCTGAGCATCCAAGAGACATTGTGGATTGCCGGTGAACGCAGGTCTGTGAAGGTTGGGTCTACCTTGAAGACTTACAGAGTGATTGGGCGAGGTCGTGGTGACCTGCGCTCAAGGGGAATACGGTGAGGAACTGGTTGTCTGAGCTGCGTGTTCGGTGTCCGGGACTGTGTGTCCTAAGGTTTAAATACCTAGCCGCCCTAACCAGACGTACAGTTGTCACAGCAACTGGAACTGGTCCAACAAATCATTGTCTTCAACGAGTCACTGGTTTCATCTTCCCTTCCCTTTACTTACTGTTACTCCTTGTGAAGTCATTGTATGATTGCACTATCTTTTATCTTCACTGAGTGACAGCGTTTTCTGTTTGCCTTCATAATATCTTCCTACCTGATCCTTACTACATTGTTGCTATTAGTCATTGTGCTTTCACTCCATTGAATACTTGACTATGGCTTGCCTAGTGTAGTCTACCTTCCGCTGCAGGGTAATAGGTTTATTTCTATCGTTTGTCTTCATAACTTCCACGTTTTGAAGACTTCCATAAAAATCGCCTATTCACCCCCCTCTAGTCGATATAATGCACTTTCACTAGGGATCGAGTGTGCGAGATGAACCGGAGAAAGTAAATGCAGAGAGATGAAATGCAATAAAGACGGAGGGATGTGATGGTTGCTTGTCCGTTTATTTTACCAGGCCACTTATTACTGGGAGTGGTTGGGTTTTGTGATATGACGGCTTTGCTGCCACGCCACGAGCGGGGTGAGAGGTGAGACTCCCGTGCAGCGCCACCCTCTACACTTGTACTACATCAGTTGTGGTTTATTAGTCCCCCATTGAATTTGACTAAAGATTTAACTGACAAAATGTTAGTGCATCTCAACAAAAACTATATCGTTGGATTCGTATTTGAACATAGTTTTGAATGATATAATTTTAGGTGACATGCATCAACATTTATCGTACTATATATAATGTTAGTTCAATTTTTGGTCGTACTAATCTATAGTACTCCCTCCGGTCCTTTTTTTGTGTTCTATGCTCAACCCACATACCAAGGAGAGGAGAGAGCAGCAAAAATCGGACTATTTTGCCCCTGGTTTGCTGTAGAAGGGACGCTGGGTAGTTATTGTGCGCATGCAATGATTGGCTCGACACCCTGTATTCTCGCGCCCACGTTCTCCTTTGTCCACCTCTCTGCATGTATGCAGGTTCTCTCTCTCTCCGCTCAATCTCTGCATGCAGGCGCATGCATCTCTCTCTCTCTCTTTGTGTGTGTGTGTGCAAAATCTTCTCAGCATCCGCGCCAATCTCTCACCCATTGCATGGCATTTGAGCATGAAGAACGCCGAGGCAAGAAGAACAGCATCGTCGCTTGATACTAGTGGAATTGGAGCCAAAACAATTCGTTTAATTTTGGCAGATGAAATCTTTCCGCCAAAATTTTCAACTCCCTCCTAAAATGAACAGCCCGCCATAGATTAGAAGCTCGACCAGCACCCGTACGACATGCTCAAGCGCGTGGACGCCACCGTCATCCAGGTGCATGCTCCAGTCTGCGAGCGCGCCACCTTGCACGAGTGCATCGCCGTCCGCGGGCGCGCCGCACACCTGGAACACATCGCCTAGCTGCAACATGTTGTCGTCAGTTAGCGCCTCATCTTCCACAAGCGCGTCATCGTCCACGAGCGGGAGCACGCTTCGGTATGCGAGCTCGATGTCGTCCACGTCAACCAAGCTTTCATCCATGGTCTCACTAGGGTTGGCTATCCTACCACAACCACGATGGGTGCATTTCATCCATGGAGATGTTCGGGATGTAGCAGACATGGGAGAATGGGAAGGTGAGATGGGACCGGTGGGGACTGGGGAGGAGAGTAAGAGGTAGGTGGCTGACTGCCTTGGGAAAGCGTGAAGGACATGCATGGGAGAGAGAGATGGGAGTAACTGCAGGCATGCGTGCGAGCGAACATAAAGGAGGCGTAAAGTTGGAAAGAACAGCCCCAACACGCTAATACGCAGAGCATTGCGGGAAAAATGGATTTTTCTTTAATGCAGACTAAAAAGGACCGGAGGGAGTAGTAAGGTGCCCGTGCGTTGCATCAAAGAGTGAAATGCATTGATCGGGTATTTTGACAAAGGATGTGGGGTTCATCTCATGTGTAACGGGTATCGATAGGTTTCTTCGGATATTATTTCATCTCTAGAGCTCACAAACATCCAGGTGAAATAGATAAAAATGTATCTTTTGCAAACAAAAGCGTTCAACTGTTCAACCTGCATCCAAAACTTGTGAAGAAATAACACTTATTGTGCTTTGCAAGAAATGATATTTAAGAATTAGTTTTTGAGTATCGATTGTTATACATGTTGGCTACAGATGACATGGCACTTACTTATAGTCAATAGTTGGCTATACTATTAAGTAATATTAACCATGCCCTTATACACCTAGATGGAGGGATTAAATCAGGATGACTTGCAAGCGGGCAGAGGAGATGTAAGAAATGGTTCATCATAAGTCTTTCACCAGTACTGTAGTAAAAATTCATACATGGAAGATTCTAGACTAAACCATAAACGGATACACTTTTATTCATGCGCGATACTCCAATAGAGCAAGATCCTGCATGGAAGTATCCACATGCTTAGACAGCGGATTACATTGAGCGAAGACTAATGATCAACATTTAACTTGATAATGCGTATGTCCAGGTGAACCTCCTTGGATTTCGAACAAGAAGGATAGAAACACATACGGTGCAACGGGAGCAGCACCGTTGGCGTTGAGGTTGTCGCCCATGTCCAAACACCATGTAGACACGGTCTTTGAGTATGGTTCGTAGTCATTCCACGCTCGGGCATTGAAGTTTGTAACTATTTTAGATTAGAATATACTACTCCTCCGGTGCTATTAGTAGAGGAGAGTCCTACTCTACTCAAGCAAGTTAGGGCATAGCACTGCAGGGAGTACCAGTACCGTGATCACTCAAGCAAGTTTTCTGGCATCGACATGACCCTATGCTGCCGGTATGTATCTCGTAAGTCAAGCGGCATGCTGTATGATGAAGCTATGTACTTAGGGTAGGGTCATGGATCTGTCCAACATACCCTCCCCAAGGATATCTCTACAAAGAATCAGAAGCAGTCGAAGAGAAACCATCATCCACTCGACCGTGAAGATGTGCTCACTCGACCACCTTGAAGACACTCGACCACCAGAAGATGAGAAACCCTCCACTCTGCAATGGTCAGGACTTAAACCATAGCTTTATGGGCATTTACAACACTTTACTACGGACGTTACTAGTAACGACCCTCCTTTATGGGCATTGAACCTTGTGTAACGGAGGGGAGCTGGGGTCCTGGCGTACTCTATATAAGCCACCCCCTCCTCTGGGACAGGTGTTCGCACTTTCTGTAATTCACACGCATATATTCAGTCGACCGCCTCCGGGCTCCGAGACGTAGGGCTGTTAATTCCTCCGAGAAGGGCCTGAACTCGTAAAACTCGTGTGTACAACTCCTCCATAGCTAGGATCTTGCCTCTACATTCCTACCCCCCCTATTCTACTGTCAGTCTTAGAACCACAATAGTTGGCGCCCACCGTGGGGTACGTGTCTTAGCGACTTGTTGGAGAAGTTGCAATTTTTCCGATCCCCTTCATCATGGTTCCAGGCGGAGGTTTGGCTGAGGGCCGCGAGATCCGTCTCGGCGCGCTCATGTTTGTCACCGACGACTCCGCTTGGCTTCACGGGGCACCAATCGACACCGACGCGCTCCCTGCCCGCGGGGCGACGCACTTTCGTGCGTGCGTCCGCGGCGTCCTCCTGCGGCAACCATCGACCCAGTATCAGTCGACTCCAGCAGCTTTCCCCCTTCCTGCGGCCCGCCGGAGCAAACGCTCCGGTCGGTCGAGGCTTCAGCGGTGGGTGAAGCATGCGGTGGCCCGCCAGTCGGCCACCCCTCAAGTCATGGCGATCAAGCCCGACGAAACTCTCTACGGCCTGTTCGATCTGTTGACTGGCTCCGTAGAGACCGCATACGAGTGCGACAGCAGCGACCCGGCGGCGGAAGTCTTGATGGTCAATGGACCACGCAGCCCTCCCGGCTTCAACCGTGAAGACGGAGGCGATGGGAACGGCAATCCGTCGCGCGTTCACGAGGAGTACCGCCCCGAACCCCTCTCCTCGCAGCAAAGGGAGGAACTTCGCCGCCGGAACATGGATGCATTGCATACTCCTATAGTTGGAGAAACCCCTGAGGCCCAGGCCTTGGAGCAGGCGCGCTTGGCCAACCTGGCTGAGTGCACTCGACTGGAGAACCTCCAGCGCGCACTCGACGATCGCGCACGACAACGTGCTCCTGAGTCCAGTCAACGCCATCTTTTTCCACCTCCGACTCGGGTATACCGAACACCAATCCAGAATCTAGCAGCTGCTGCCCGGATAGCAGAGTCAATCCAACCTTCCCAATCAGAAGCTGGCCGAGGTCTGGTGCAGATTAGAGCCTTGCTCCGGGCAGAGGGAGAGCAGAATACAGTCGTATCTCAGTCGCGGAATAGGATCCATAGCAGGTCTGTGGTCGCAGACACAGTTCAGTCGGCCCATAGCCCAAGATCGCCCCCGAGGCGTGAGGGACGTGGAGATTGGCGTGATCAGTACAGAAACCGAGAGCAGTATGATCGCCGTGCCGATCGCGATGATCGCCGTCGAGTGCCCACGCCTCCTCCAAGGAGTGGGTCATACGTGCCTCGGCCACATGAAGACAGACGCCCTCACAGTGTCGGACGAGGTATTCCAGTCGACCCTAGGGAGCCAGACTTTGATGCGAGATGTATTCTTGTGCAGGGCTTGGTCGACAGAAACAGAGCTCACCGAGAGGGCCATGACAGAGATCCACAAACCAGCAACAGGGTGCATGTCTTTGGTCCAGAGTGCTTCAGCAGAGCTATCAGAGCTGCGGTGATTCCCCCCAACTTTAGGTTGGCGTCTGGAGTCAGTAAGTTCACCGGAGAGTCGAAGCCTGACACTTGGCTTGAAGACTACCGAGTGGCTATCCAGATTGGTGGCAGCAATGATGAAGTGGCCATGAAACACCTTCCTCTGATGTTGGAGGGCTCGGCTAGAGCATGGCTGAATCAGTTAGCTCCTGGCAGCATCTATACTTGAGAAGATCTCGCCCGAGTGTTTGTCAGAACATTCGAGGGCACTTGCAAACGACCGGCAGGTTTGACAGAATTACAGTGTTGTGTTCAAAAACTGAATGAAACTTTGAGGGATTATATTCAGAGATGGATCACCCTGCACCACACGGTAGAAGATGTGTCGGATCATCAGGCAATTTGTGCCTTTAAGGAAGGCGTCAGGTATCGAGAGTTGAATATGAAATTCGGCCGGACAGGAAATATGACTCTGGCTCGGATGATGGAAATTGCCACCAAATATGCCAATGGTGAAGAAGAAGAGCGACTCCGGAGTGGCAAGCACAAAGCAGTCGCTCATGAAGCTGGAGGAGGAAACTCCGGTCGGAAACAGAAGCGCAAGGCCGAGCCAGCTGCTCCGGGTGAAGCCTTGGCTGTGGTTCAAGGAAAGTTCAAGGGGAAGCCCAAAGGGTCGTGGAACCCCAGGAAAGTAAAAGATCAAGATGGAAATGACGTGTTGGATCTGCCGTGCCATATCCACACCAAAAAAGATGAAGAAGGTAATTTCATTTACCTGAAGCACACCACTCGGCAGTGTCGGCTCCTAATCCAAGAGTTCCGAGAGAAACAGCCCAAGGAAAAGGAGAAGGAAGCAGACAAGGCTGAGGATGAGGGAGAGGATGATGATGGTTATCCCCACGTGAATTCCACTCTGATGATTTTTGCTGACGTTGAGAGCAAAAGTCGATTGAAAGTCATCAACGGGGAAGTGAACATGGTCGCTCCGGTGACACCCAGTTACTTGAAGTGGTCACAGACTACCATTACATTCGACCAGTCTGACCATCCAGCGCACATCGCCACCCCTGGGAGGCAAGCACTGGTGGTCGACCCGGTGGTCGAAGGCACTCGATTGACAAAGGTCCTGATGGACGGTGGCAGTGGCCTGAACATACTGTATGCAGAGACGTTGAAGGGAATGGGCATTCCGATGTCCAGACTCAGTGAAAGCCATATGAGTTTCCATGGGGTCATTCCAGGCAAGAAGGTTGCATCCCTCGGTCAGATTGCGCTCGACGTGGTTTTCGGTGATTCCAAAAATTACCGCAAATAAAAGTTGACATTTGAAGTTGTGGATTTCCAGAGTGCTTATCATGCAATTCTGGGCAGGCCAGCTTATGCACGATTTCTGGCTTGACCATGTTACGTGTACCTCAAACTGAAGATGCCTGGTTCCAGAGGAGTGATCACTATCTCTGATAATTGGAAGAAGGCAGAAGAGTGCTTCCAGAAGGGCTCAAAGATCGCCAATGCCCAGATGGCCATGGTAGAATTGCAAGAATACCAGAAAAATGCAGATCCGAGTGACTTGCTGCGAGCCAAGAAGCTAGCCACAGATTCAGCATTCCAGTCGTCTGGTGAAACGAAGTCGATTCACATTCACCCGACAGATCCCAATGCTGCTCCGACTCACATTTCAACCACACTCGACTCCAAATAGGAAGAAGCGCTCATCCAGTTCCTCCGTGAGAACTGGGACATCTTTGCATGGAAGCCTTCTGACATGCCGGGTGTTCCCACGGGACTGGCTGAGCATCATTTGCGAGTCGACCTGAAGGTGAAACCAGTCAAAGAGCATGTTCGATGGTCCGCCGTCCAGAAAAGAAAGGCAATCGGTGAAGAGGTGGCTTGGCTTTTGGCAGCTGAGTTTATCCGAGAGATTTACCACTCCGAGTGGTTAGCCAATGTTTTCATGGTCCCAAAGAAAGACGACTCACTTCGCATGTGCATTGATTTCAAGCATATCAATCGGGCCTGCCCGAAAGATCACTTTCCTCTCCCTCGCATCGATCAGATAGTCGACTCGACTGCAGGATGCGAGCGTTTGTCCTTTTTGGACGCCTACTCCGGGTACCACCAGATCCGTCTGTACGGACCCGACGAGATAAAGACATCTTTTATCACCTCGTTTGGGTGCTTCTGTTATGTCACAATGCCATTCGGTTTGAAGAATGCTGGAGCTACATTCATGCGGATGATTCAGAAGTGCCTGCTCACTCAGATCAGTCGGAATGTGGAAGCATACATGGATGACATTGTGGTCAAGTCACGTAAAGGTTCTGACCTACTGACTGACCTTGCTGAAACTTTTGCCAACCTTAGAAGGTATGATATCAAGCTCAATCCATCAAAGTGCACGTTTGGAGTTCCAGGCGGAAAGTTACTCGGTTTCCTTGTTTCCGAACGAGGAATCGATGCTAACCCAAAGAAAGTAGGCGCTATACTCCGAATGAAACACCCTGTGCGTGTGCATGATGTCCAGAAGCTTACTGGTTGCTTGGCCGCCCTAAGTCGATTCATTTCTCGCCTCGGTGAAAAGGCGCTACCTCTTTACCAACTGATGAAGAAATCAGATAAGTTCGAGTGGACCCCAGAAGCTGATGCAGCGTTTGCAGAGCTAAAAGCCCTGCTTTCCACCCAGCCGGTGCTTGCTGCTCCAATCAGTAAAGAGCCTCTACTGCTTTATATAGCAGCCACTGGACAAGTCGTCAGTACAGTACTTACGGTCGAGCGGGAAGAAGAAGGAAAAGCTTATAAAGTTCAACACCCAGTTTATTATATTTCTGAAGTCCTGACCCCGTCAAAGTAGAGATATCCTCATTATCAGAAGCTTGTCTATGGGATTTACATGACCACGAAGAAGGTTGCACACTATTTCTCGGATCACTCTGTTACAGTCATCAGTGACGCTCCATTGTCAGAGATTCTGCACAACAGAGATGCAACTGGTCGAGTGGCAAAATGGGCGATTGAACTCCTTCCCTTGGATATCAAGTTTGAGGCAAAGAAAGCTATCAAGTCCCAAGCAATAGCAGATTTCCTCGCCGAGTGGATCGAACAGCAACTGCCGACTCAAGTTCATTCTGAGCACTGGACCATGTTCTTTGACGGATCCAAAATGCTGAATGGTTCTGGTGCTGGGGTAGTTCTGGTATCCCCCCGAGGAGACAGGCTCAGATATGTCCTCCAGATTCACTTTGATTCCTCCAACAATGAAGCAGAATATGAAGCACTCTTGTATGGGTTGCGCATGGCCATCTCACTCGGCGTCCGTCGCCTCATGGTCTATGGCGACTCAAATTTGGTAGTTAATCAAGTGATGAAGGAGTGGGATGTCAGAAGCCCAGCCATGACTGGTTACTGCAACGCGGTGAGAAAGCTTGAGAAGAAGTTTGAGGGGTTAGAACTCCACAACATACCCGGACTGAAAAATCAAGCAGCCGATGACTTGGAAAAAATAGGTTCTAAGAGAGAAGCCATTCCCATCAATGTGTTTTTGGAGCATATTCACTCGCCGACAGTTCAGGAAGATCCTTTTACTGAAGAGGCCCCGCAACCTAAGAGCGCCACAGATCCGGGTGAAGTCGAGGTCCCAGCCGTGGTCGACCTGATCATGGAGGTTCTGGCCATTACTCCTGACTGGACAGTGCCCTACATTGCGTACATCCTCAGGAAAGAACTTCCAGAGGATGAAGAAGAGGCTCGATAGATCGTCCGTCGATCCAAGGCCTTTACTGTGATAAGAGGACAACTGTTCAGGGAAAGCGTGACTGGAGTCGGTCAGAAATGCATAACACCAGAAGAAGGTCGAATGATCCTCAATGACATCCACTCGGGGACCTATGGTCATCATGCGTCCTCTCGGGCCATCGTGGCTAAAGCATACTGAGCTGGATTCTATTGGCCACGAGCAAATGAAATGGCGAAAGATATAGTCGACAGATGTGAAGGCTGCTAGTTTTACTCCGACATGTCTCACAAGCCAACGTCAGCCCTGAAGACCATCCCCCTCATCTGGCCCTTTGCTATTTGGGGACTGGATATGGTTGGACCGCTGAGAACCGGCAGGAGCGGCTTCACTCATGTGCTCGTTGCAGTCGACAAGTTTACCAAATGGATTGAAGCTAAACCTATCAAGAACCTTGATGCTAGCACCGCTGTCAGTTTTATCAGAGAATTGACATTCAGATATGGAGTCCCACACAACATCATCACAGACAACGGGTCGAACTTCGATTCCGATGAGTTTAGAGATTTCTGCGCCTCTCAGGGAACTCGAGTCGACTATGCTTCAGTCGTTCACCCGCAGTCGAACAGACAAGCAAAAAGAGCCAATGGCCTAATTCTCAAAGGACTGAAATCCCGACTGATGCGTGATCTCAAACACGCAGCAGGCGCTTGGGTTGATGAACTTCCGTCAGTTCTGTGGGGTTTAAGGACAACTCCTAATCGGTCGACTGGACGAACTCCTTTCTTCTTAGTCTATGGAGCCGAAGCTGTTCTGCCAAGTGACCTGCTCCACAACGCACCCCGAGTCGAGCTCTTCTCCGAAGAGGAAGCAGAGCAGGCCCGGCAAGATTCAGTCGATCTCTTAGAGGAGGAAAGAGAGATGGCCTTGATCCGGTCGACCATTTATCAGCAAGACTTGCGTCGATTCCACGCCAGAAATGTGAGGGTCGAGCCTTTCAAGAAGGAGACCTGGTTCTTCGAGTGGATCAACAGAAACCACACAAGCTTGCCCCGACTTGGGAGGGCCCCTTCATCATCACCAAAGTTCTCCACAACGGAGCATACCATGTTTACAGTATTGAGCATCAGAAAGACGGCCACGGGCTTGGAACATGGAGCTGCTCCGCCCCTTTTATACTTAAGCACTCGTTTGAATAAAATGTAATAAGGAACACCTTTGTAATTTCTTTATCAAAGACAAGAACTTATGGTCCTATCATTCGGTTGTTGTGTTCTTATTTACTTCTGAAATCCCCCAGTGGGTGGGCTTAGTCGCGAATCCGTTTCGCCTAAGTCCGAAAGAAAATCCTACCGAGTGGAGAGCAATCCTCCCACTCGGGGGCTTAGCTGCAGTCCAGTACTCGCCTAAGTTTGAAACAAAATCCTACCGAGTGGAGAGCAATCCTCCCACTCAGGGGCTTAGCTGCAGTCTAGTACTCGCCTAAGTTCTCTCACTAGGAGACTTAGCTGCAGTCCAGTACTCGCCTAAGTTTGAAAAAATCCTACCAAGTGGAAAGCAATCCTCCCACTCGGGGGCTTAGCTGCAGTCCAGTACTCGCCTAAGTTCTCTCACTAGGAGACTTAGCTGCAGTCCAGTACTCGCCTAAGTTTGAAAAAATCCTACCGAGTGGAGAGCAATCCTCCCACTCGGGGGGCTTAGCTGCAGTCCAGTACTCGCCTAAGTTCTCCCACTAGGAGGCTTAGCTGCAGTCCAGTACTCGCCTAAGTTCGAAAGAAAATCCTACTGAGTGGAGAGCAATCCTCCCACTCGGGGGCTTAGCTGCAGTCCAATACTCGCCTAAGTTCTCTCACTAGGAGACTTAGCTGCAGTCCAGTACTCGCCTAAGTTTGAAAAAATCCTACCAAGTGGAGAGCAATCCTCCCAATCGGGGGCTTAGCTGCAGTCCAGTACTCGCCTAAGTTCTCTCACTAGGAGACTTAGCTGCAGTCCAGTACTCACCTAAGTTTGAAAAAATCCTACCAAGTGGAAACCAATCCTCCCACTCGGGGGCTTAGCTGCAGTCCAGTACTCGCCTAAGTTCTCTCACTAGGAAACTTAGCTGCAGTCCACTACTCGCCTAAGTTTGAAAAAATCCTACCGAGTGGAGAGCAATCCTCCCACTCGGGGGGCTTAGCTGCAGTCCAGTACTTGCCCAAGTTCTCCCACTAAGAGACTTAGCTGCAGTCTAGTACTCGCCTAAGTTTGAAAAAATCCTACCAAGTGGAGAGACATCCTCCCACTCGGGGGCTTAGCTGCAGTCCAGTACTCGCCTAAGTTCTCTCACTAGGAGACTTAGCTGCAGTCCAGTACTCGCCTAAGTTTGAAAAAATCCTACCGAGTGGAGAGCAATCCTCCCACTCGGGGGCTTAGCTACAGTCCAGTACTCGCCCAAGTTCTCCCACTAGGAGACTTAGCTGCAGTCCAGTACTCGCCTAAGTTTGAAAAAATCCTACCGAGTGGAGAACAATCCTCCCACTCGGGGGCTTAGCTGTAGTCCAATACTCGCCTAAGTTCTCTCACTAGGAGGCTGAGCTGCAGTCCAGTACTCGCCTAAGTTTGAAAAAATCCTACCGAGTGGAGAGCAATCCTCCCACTCGGGGGCTTAGCTGCAGTCTAGTACTCGCCCAAGTTCTCCCACTAGGAGACTTAGCTGCAGTCCAGTACTCGCCTAAGTTTGGAAAAATCTTACCGAGTGGAGGGCAGTCCTCCCACTCGGGGGTCTTAGCTGCAGTCAAGTACTCGCCTAAGTCCGAAACATACCACAACGAGGTGCAGGTCGACTGCAACCTTCTCCTTAGGATCTACGACACAAGTACAACGTACGCTCCATCCCTATCCGCAGGGGCGACGAGGTGCATGTCGACTGCAACCTTCTCCTTCGGAGCTACGGCACAAGTAAAACGTACGCTCCACCCCTTTCCGCAAGGACGACGAGGTGCAGGTCGACTACAACCTTCTCCTTCGGAGCTACGGCACAAGTACAACGTACGCTCCATCCCTATCCGCAAGGACGACGAGGTGCGGGTCGACTGCAACTTTCTCCTTCGGAGCTACGGCACAAGTACAACGTCCGCTCCATTCCTATCCACAAGGACGACGAAGCGTTCCGAGCAGTGAGCAAAGTCCATTCGAAGGCAAACACAAGCACATTCGGAGATAAACCAAATTCAGATAAATCCTAAAAGTTCCAAGCAGCAAATCAAAAGTACTCGGGCACCAAGCCTGAAGGAGTTCAACGGTTACAGCAATCACTCGACATGCCGAGGAAAATTTAAAGCAGATTCAAGTTTCATAAGTTTGTTCACTCGGCCGGAGGAGGGCTGGCAGGCTCCACGAATGAGTCCAGATCGATCCCATCAGCGATCCGAGTGGCGGCAGCAATGAAAGTCTCCATGAAGGACTGGAAGTCATGCTTTTTGGTGTTAGCGACTTTGACCGCAGGCAGCTTGTCTTCACGAGCCTCCTTGCAATGGACTCGCACCAAGGACAGCGCCACGTCAGCACCACACCGGGCGGAGGATTTCTTCCATTCTTGCACTCGGTCAGGGATCTCGTTCAGTTGAGTCATCAGGGATTCCAGGTCATTTTGGAGCGTCGCCCTCGGCCAAAGCGATGAGTCGATTCGGGAGACTACCTCCTTCAGGCGCACGAGGTAGCTTGTGGCGCTGGCGATACGGGACTCCAGTCGGAGCATGTTCATTGCAGTTTCGTCGCAGACTTGAGAAGCGATAGGGTCCAGACCCGTCTCGACCCTTCCAGTTTCCTCGTCGAAGTCTTGGCAGAATTCTGCAGCCAAAAATTAGTGAATCGACCGAACAAGATCCGATCGCAAGCATCAACACAGTCAGTTTAGAAGAAATACCTTCCAGCGTGAGATAGAGCTTCTTGGCAAGAGTCCTTAGATAAGCTTCCGTGTCATTCCTCTTGCGGATCACAGACTCCAACTTTTCATTCAGGACAACCTTGTCCTTCTTCAGACTGGTCACTTCGCGGTTAGCTTCATTAAGACAAGATTTCAGTTTGTTCACCTCCCCTTCCAGCGTTCCGATTGAAGCAAGCTTCTGGTCTGCGAGAGCAGTTTTATCTTGGGCTGCTTTTTGCGCGGTGGCGAGGTCCGAGTCCTTCTTCTCCAGAGCCAACTTCATTTTCTCTGCAAAAGAAATAATCGAATCAAAGAAGAGATCAAAGAAATATATTGAAAGTTAGTCGACAGTCAGTTACCTTCCATACCAGCGGCTTCGCCTTGAGCTTTCTTCGGATTCTGCTGGGCCAATTCCAAGTCGAGGTTGAGTTGCCTCTGCTTCACCTCAAGTTCAGCAAACTTAGAAATAAGAGTACAAGACTTCTGCACAAGGCAAAAGATGGATCAGTCGATAAGATCAAAGGTTGTTTACTTCCGAGTGAATAAAACCTAAAGAAGTTCGCTTAGACCCCAGCCGACTGCACACAATTGACTGCGGTCTCAGGGGCTACACCCAGCGGGTGCACTTGGCATGCCCCCGCTGACTAAGACTCAACTCGTCCGGTCCGCCTGGACCAAGTAAAAAAAAGCTGTTCAGACCACAGCCGACTGCCAGCAGTTGACTGCGGTCTCGGGGACTACACCCAGTGGGTGCACTTGGCGTGCCCCCACCGGTTCGGATCCTACTCGACCGGTCCGCCTGAGTCGAGTGTAAGGAGTGAAAAAGAAAGGAAAGTAGAACTCATACCCCAGTCGACTGCCAGCACTCGACCATGGTCTCGGGGACTACACCCAGTGGGTGCACTTAGCGTGCCCCCACCGATTTAGATCCCACTCGCCCAGACCGAGTGGAAGAGCGAAACTACCAAAAACAACAAAACACCCAGCGGGTGCTCTAATTCGACGCAAACAACAGGAGATTGTGTAGAAGAAGATTTTTCGAGTAACATTTCCTCATAGAGCAAAAACAGATGGAAAGTCTACTCACCTGGACATTGGCCCGAAGAGCAGCACTGGCATCGTAGGCAGCCTCGCTGTTCTCATGCACCATCTTCACCCACTCCATCATCATATCAGCCTGTCGGATGGCTTCCGCAGCCGCTTCCGACTGGTTGTCTGGGACGGGATAGCTGGTGAAAAAGTGAGCAGACGACCCAGGTGCGGCGGCTTGGAGCTCCATGGCGTGGAGTTGGACGACTGAAGGAATCACAGACGCAGTCGGCGGTGTGGAGTGCTCACTCGACAAGGGTGCATCGAAGGTCACAGAGGCCCTGCCCGCGTCTTCAGGCTGACGGACGGGAGGTGTCGTAGTTGGTTCTTGCCGAGACATCCTACCAGCTGCTACCTTCTTGCTCTTCCTGGGCTTAAGAGCCACATCTTCATCGTCATCTGGAAGATCGATGACGTTGGGTGGATCTGCAAGGCAGATCATTCGACCCCAAGTGAACCACTAGAACACAATCGACCAAAGAATCAAGAATAAAATTGCAAGAGTTTATACCTGGGTTGGAGGTTACCGCATCTTCCATCTCCTCGTCCCGGTACTGGAGAGAAGAGGTTCCTGACGTAGCAGCACTGCAAATACCCGCATTCAATCAATTACATCCGGTTAATCGAGTCGACGAAAAGGACAAGTCAGATGATTACCCGGAGATAGTAGGGACGGTCACTTTGATCCTGGGCAAAGCTTTTGGCAGTTTGCAGGAGGTGGCTTTCGGTGCTTTCGGCGCTGGAGGCGGCACAACTTTGGACTGCTTTGGAGCCTTCTCAGTCGGCGTTGGGGAAGATGTCCTGGGACGCTTCGAAGACTGTCCAATCGGCGCGGCCACCAAGTCCGGAGCACTCGGTGGGTCGTGAGTGTGTTTGGATCTCCTCTCCCTGTGAGGAGGCGAGTCGACTTCTTCGTCATCAGTCGATTTGTCGCTCTCCTCATCTTCCTCGGCATCCGAGTGCCCCTCGCCGCTCTCGCCCCTGCTCGCTTCTTCCTCGACGTCTTGTTCTTGCACTCCGTTGGGCATTGAGTACATGTCGATGAGGGCCTGAAAGGACAACGATCAAAGGAAATTCAGTCGACCATAAACAAGATGTCACACGGTGAATCGGAAAGATACTTGATAAAATAGAATTATACCTGCTCCGGCTGGTGCGAGTTGTCGAATGGAATCACCCTCCTAGACCCCCGAGGGTTGTCTTTGTTGCTGGTGATCCCCATCAACCACTTCTCCAAGGTATCCTCGCTGACATCCTCTGGGTGGATCCGAGTGGAATCTTCGAGCCCAGAGTACATCCACATCGGATGATCACGCGCCTGAAGCGGTTGGATGCGCCGACCGAGAAAGACCTCCAGCAGGTCCATTCCGGTCACCTCGTCGCGGACGAGTTGGATGACCCGCTCGACCAGCACCTTGACCTGCGCCTTCTCTTCTGGAACTACCTTCAGGGGGGCGGGCTTCTCCACTCGAGCCAAGGAAAAGGGATGAAGTCCAGTCGACTGACCCAGGGTCGGCTGATCCTTGCAGTAGAACCAAGTCGACTGGCAACCCCGGACCAAGTCGGGAAGGATCATGGCTGGGAAGGTACTCTTGCTCCTCATCTGGATCCCCAAACCCCCGCACATCTGGATCACTTGTGTCCTCTCGTCACTCGGATTGGCCTTTTTGACCGACTGGGAGCGGCAGGTGAAGATGTGTTTGAAAAGACCCCAGTGCGGTCGACAGCCCAAGAAATTTTCACACATCGACACGAAAGCAGCCAGATAGACTATGGTGTTTGGAGTGAAATGGTGAAGTTGAGCCCCAAAGAAATTCAAAAAAACCCAGAAGAAAGGATGGGGAGGCAGTGAGAATCCGTGATCTACGTGGGTGGCGAGGAGAACACACTCACCCTCCCTTGGTTGCGGCTCGGTTTCGTTCCTCGGGAGCCATGCCGACTTGTAGGGGATCAGTCCCCCCTCCACTAGGTCGTCGAGGTCGTCCTGGGTGATTGTCAAGCGGATCCAGTCGCCCTGGATCTAGCCCGGCGGCAGGCCGGATCTCGACGAGGATCCGCCCCGGCTGGTCCGCTTGCCCTTCGCCTTCGCGGTCGCCTTCCTTGCGCGCTCCAGCGCCACCGTCTTCTCTTTCCCCATGGCGACGGGGCGATCTCGAACGAGAGTCCGGCGTCGAGGGCGAAAGCGAGCGTGGTGGAGAGATCGGGAGAAGAAGAAGAGAGAATGGGAGCGCACGAGGCAGAGGCCTGGTCCGGGGCCTTTTATAAGGTCGCCCCCTAAGTGACTGACTGGTGGACCCAGACGATCTAAACAAATCCCGCAATAGTCACGCGCGCAGTACGTGGCAAAAAAGGTGGCGTGGGGATCGAGGAGACTTGCCTAATCCGTCCCAATAACCTCGATTCCGTCCGTCTGGCACACTTCCCAAAATTTGAATCCCGTGAAATCCGCGGAGAGCAGAGCAACCTGTCAGACTGAAGACAAACATCCTCTACATCATCATTCAGAATTCTACCATGAAAATTCACTTGACAAAAACCAAGAATGGACCAAGGCGACTGAGAAAGGAGTCGACGTCGTCACCTCAACTCATTGTTCCAGAACAAGATATACTCATAGCACAAAGAATGGGTCGGAAGTGTTCCCAACTCCTTCCTCACTCAAACCCTGATCCATTCGGGGGCTAATGATGAAGCTATGTACTTAGGGTAGGGTCATGGATCTGTCCAACATACCCTCCCTAAGGACATCTCTACAAAGAATTAGAAGCAGTCGAAGAGAAACCATCATCCACTCGACCGTGAAGATGTGCTCACTCGACCACCTTGAAGACACTCGACCACCAGAAGATGATAAACCCTCCACTCTACAACGGTCAGGACTTAAACTATAGCTTTATGGGCATTTACAACACTTTACTGTGGACGTTACCAGTAACGCCCCTCCTTTATGAGCATTGAACCTTGTGTAACAGAGGGGAGCTGGGGTCCTGGCGTACTCTATATAAGCCACCCCCTCCTCTGGGACAGGGGTTCGCACTTTCTGTAATTCACATGCATATATTCAGTCGACCGCCTCCGGGCTCTGAGACGTAGGGCTGTTACTTCCTCCGAGAAGGGCCTGAACTCATAAAACTCGTGTGTACAACTCCTACATAGCTAGGATCTTGCCCCTACATTCCTACCCCCCCTATTCTACTGTCAGTCTTAAACCACGACACTGTAGTCATCATCACCTGTCCACTTCCTGCAGCACATATTCACTTCTCCATCTTTGTCCGCACATAATCTCGTCCAATCTTCCATCCCAGCTAAGGCGCCTCCCCCCCTCGTCCGAAACCCAAGCACTAACAATGGCAGAACCGAGAAGCGTCCGCCGAAAGAGTGGCTGGAATTCACTCCCCATAGAGGTAATCAAGCTCATTGTTTCGTGTGTGGACAATCTCAGTACCATGCCGCTCGCCGCGTGCTCGTCGGGGCTATACCGTTTACTCAAAGCCCTCAGGATAGAGCTTTTTAAGCCAGCTCCTTGCTTGCTAATGCCGCCTGATCTTCAGAAACGGCGCGTCACGCAGCATAGGGTGGCAAGCATCAACCCCCTTGACTGCGATCCGATCCCCGTCAGCCTCAACTACATTAACGGTATGTACTGGGTCGGCATGAACACGTCTTGGATGGTGCTCGTCGACGTTCGCGGCAGCTGGATGCTCGTGGAGGTCTACACCCGGTGATTGATCCCCCTTCCTTCGATTAACACTGCACTGCTTTGGCACCGCGGCCCAAAATACTCAGAATCTTACAGTAGCCAACATGATACCAAGTTTGATTTGCTCAAAGTTGTAATCTGCCAAGTGCCCACAAGATCTGCGAATTATAAAGACTTCAGGCTAATTGCGTTCTTCAACCGCGGTCTCGCCTATCTGACAGGTCACTGCGGTAAGTGGATAAATCTGCACGTCCATCGCAGGATCATACATCCTCCATGGTTCTCTGATGCCATTGAACACAAGGGCTTCATTTACGCTGTCGACTCCTTCTATGGCTGGACGTATTGCTGGCCTACTCCAGTCATCGCTACAAATGGCTATTATAGCAGTATGTTACTTTCCTATGATATCATGATGGCGTGCTTATATTACTGTCAACATTTGCTGAAAAAATATTCATGCTCATAACATGTTGTTCTTAAGATTGACTAAATCAAGAGCCCTTTTTTATTTGACTCCAACTTGAAATGATGTTGTAGGCCGCCTAGTGTCCCTACCCTTCCTAATCCCAGAACCTTTCAAAGAAAAGCGGCATGGCAGTTGCAGGTGGTTCCTGGCTCGATCAGATGACGGCGAAAGATTGATGATCGCTCGCACGTGGACATGTTGTTTCGCGGAATACAATCGCAGTCACTGCAAGGTCTTTGAGCAGGATCCCAGCTTCTCTGGGCCTTCAGGAATTTTTGACTGGAGGCTGGTAAGTAGCCTTGGTACACGCTCTCTGTTTTTCGGACTGAATTATCCGATTAACTAGGAGATAACCGACGACAAGGATCATGATGGCAGCGCGGTTTCGTTCATCAGGCTAAACTGTGTGTACACAATGTACCATGCGTTCTGCATGCACCATACCCTGATATGTGCCACCATGCTCTGCAGCCCAAAGTAGGAGAGAGGGTCGCAAGTATCAGACTTTGACCTACTGGCTGGAGTTTCCCCTGTCAGGCACCCATCTGGTTCAAGCCGTCAGCCAATCTCCACAGCTTAATAAATAGTAACGTCTAACTGAGCCAGTTAGTTAGATGCGTACACTTGGTGTAGTAGGATCTTTATTTAGTTTGATGAATACAGTTGTTCTTTTTTGGTAGCCCTTTTGTAATGATGGCTGATGTTTGGTTTGGAAGAGAGAGCTGCGTCTTCACTCTTCTGGCCTGCTTACTGCTTCTGTTCCACCCCCAACCCTGGTTGTTGCTGCTGCTGTTTTCAATATACAATCAGTTGTATATTTCGTCTGTTGGTTGAATAAATGTGTTGTTAGAATTACAAACACAATGTTTTGGAAGTCATTGCACGGTTCGATCCTTTAGTGCCCCGTACCGTACGTAGCGCATACTATTTTTCGTACGGAACACCACTTGTTGATAACATGCAGCCCACTGATGAAGGCCCAATAGTGAAGCCAATAATTAACTGGAAGGGAGGCTCTCACATGAATCCGGCCCAGGTACATGCTCATGGTCCCCTAAACATAAATAAGTAAATAAATAAAGCTAAATGCTAATGCACTAGTTCTTTGGGAAAATAGGTAGCCCAGTATTTCTTTTTGAAGAATACCCAAGCTAGGCCTATTTGTTTTCTCTGAATTACTGGGCTGCAAATCTTTCAAGACGAGGAGGGATGCATTCCGCCCTGGCTTAAGAGTATGGTTAATGTTTGTTAAAAGTAATATCAAAAGGGGTTGAAAATTCCAAAAAAATTATAGCAAATGGGATATAAGTTTCTTTTTTGTTTTTGTTCTTCACTTATATCTTATACGTATTTCATTGGATTTAACATGACATAGTACTAATTTATTTTTAAATTTGTTTTAGTATGGCTATTAATTTTTAGATTAAGAATATTTCGTCCCCCAGCAAAAATTTGTGAATTTTCAAAATTTCCCACATATTTAGTTAATTTTTTGACCCTGGTACTGACCAGAAAATGGTCAGCAATTCTAAAAATGGAAAACGGGCTGCAATAAATTCCATATGAATTAGAAAATGAGTAAAAATTATAAAAATAATAGCAAATGGGCTGTACACGCCACAGATTTCGAGGCTGACTTGTGTACGTAAGGCTTTGTCAGTGAACACACGATTCTAGCAGCAGCGACTGTTGGATGTCCATCCAACGGCCGACGTGCTTCTTCAATCTCTGATCTTCCTGCTCCAGCTACCTAAACTAACGCCGGCGGGACTGCCTGCTCCCTCCTCTTGTGGCCCGTTGTGATGCCGTGCAGGCTTCCCCGGCCCACCCTACTCCCTCCGCTGGCCTGGCTGCACGCAATCAACTGCCTCCTTATTACGCGAAAAAAGTTGATTCCTCCCACTGACATCTGGGGCGCACCGGTTGGGAGGTTGACCTATGGGCCTACTAAGTTGACGCGTACGCAGGGCTTGTCAACTTAGTCAACAAATGATTCTAGCAGCAGTAAACATTGGATTTGAATCGAACGGTCCTGCTGCTTCTTCAGTCGCTGCTCTTTTAGCACCAGCCGCCCAAACCAGCGCCGGGGAGACCGCCTGCTCCTGCCTCCAGTGGCCGGCTGTGCTACCATTGAGGCCTTATCGCCCCCTACTACTCCCACCGCTGCGGCGACGGCAGCCTCACACCGCAGCCGAACCAGTGAACCCTCGTACTCCTCTCCACGTGGGCATCCACTGCCGTGTCTTCCCCGGCTCCGCGTCATCCCCTTCCTAGGCCTCGCCGTCGTCCACCGCCTTGGTGCTCTCGGCGCGGCGTGGTCAACGTGGTCAACGACATTCCATCGGAAGAGTACTGTATGTGGAGAGGCTGGCAGCTGGGTCCATGGCCACAGCCCAGTTTTTTTGTGATTTGCCAAGTAAGTCGCTTTGTCAGGCCTGGTGGGCTGCAAATCTTTCAAGACGAGGAGAGCTTTCATTCGGCTGGCAGAGAAAATGGCCCATCAGTAATGAGAAATGGGCTATACATTTTTAAAACACATCAAACCGGCAATTAGTTTCAAATATTTTTTTTCATTTCGAGATTTTAAATTACATTAATTTTTATGCGTGGAGAATTTGTTGGATTTTATATTGATATACATTTATTTTTAAAATCAGTTTGAATGTGAGTCGAAATTTCGGGATTAAAAACAGTTTGGACCGCACCGAAATATGCAAAATTTCGTATAATTTTTTAACCATGGCCACAATATGGGCTGTAATGCTAACAAAAACAATATGGGCTCCAAAAAACCTTAATAATTAGCAAATGGGCTGTAAATTATTAGAAATAATGGCAGATGGGCTGTATGCTGTTTTCCAAAGATTTGAGGCTTTCCTAAAAAAAGGTTGACGGACAAGCAGTGACTGTTGGATGGCCATCCAACGGCCGTCGTGCTTCTTCGATCTCTGCTCTTCCTGCTCCAGCCGCTCAAACAAGCGTCGGTGGGACTGCATGCTCCCTCCTCCCCGCGGCCGGCTCTGCCGCCGCGCAGGCCTCACCGCCCCATCGTACTCCCATCGCTGGCCTAGCCATCCCTCTACTCACCCACACTTGTTGTTATTCTCCGGCGACGGCAGACGAACCAGTAAACCCTCGTACAGTCATACTCCCCTCCGCGTGGGAAACAGCTGCCGAGTCTTCCCTGCCTCCGTGTCGTTCCCTTCCTAGGCCTCCTTGTCGTCCATCGCCCTGGTGCTCTCAGCGCAGCCTGGTCAACATGGTCAACGACCGACATGCATCTGAAGTGGACTGTACATGGAGAGGCCGACAGCTGGGTCCATGGCCGCACGCAAGGAAATGCCTCCTTATTACGCGCAAAATAATGATTCCTCCACCTGACATCAGGGACCCACCGAAAGGGCATCTGTATTTTGCGAAAAAAATGTTACCGCCGCTGACAGCTCGGACCCACCAGCTATATCTTCGCACGTAAGGAAGTGCCTCCTTATTACGCACAAAAAATGAATACTCCCCCTGTTAGCTGGGACCTAGTATAGTGGAAGACTGACTTGTGGGCCTACTAAGTTGACGGGGACTGAGGGCTTTGTCAACTTAGTCAATATGCACGATTTCTAGCTCCACTGACCGTACGGTGTCCATCCAACGGCCGTAGTGCTTCTTCAACCTCTGGTCTTCTTGCTCCAGCCGCCCAAACCAGCACCGGTCGTGCCTCGTGCTCCTGCCTCCCGTGGCCGGCTGCGATGCGGCGGAGGCCTCACCGCCCCCTACTACTCCCACCGCTGGCCAGGCCATCCCTCTACTCACCCACATCCCCTGTTATTCTGCAGCGACGGCAGCCTCACACCGCAGCGAACTAGTGAACCCTCATACTCCTCTACGCGTGGGCATCCACTGCCGCGTCTTCCCCGGCTCCGCGTCGTCCCCTTCCTAGGCCTCGCCGTCGTCCACCGCCCTAGTGCTCTCGGTGCGGCATGGTCAACGTGGCCAAGGAACGGCTTCCATCGGACGTGGACTGTACGTGGAGAGGCTGACAGCTGGGTCCACAGCCGCAGCAAGGAAGTGCCTCCTTATTACGTGCAAAATAACTATTCCTCCACCTAACAGCGGGGACCCACCGGACGGGCCACCGTATTTCACAAAAAAACGTTTTCCCCCTGACTGCTGGGACCCACCAGCTACATCTTCGCACGCAAGGAACTGCCTGACAGTGGGGACCCACCTGGTCGAAGCGTACGTAGCATTGTCATTCTGGTTGCGAACATGTACGTACATATATACTAGTGGATGTAGAGGCGCGCACGTGTCATAGTAGAGGCGCGTACGTCTCGTAGTAGAGGCGCACACGTAGCATGTGCATGTACGTACAGTGGACAGGGTGCAAGAAAGAAAATTCGGCCACGTATGTGTACATACGGGCGGGGTCTCGAACGCCTACTTGCGCATACGCATGGCCAGGGCTCGTGTACATGGCTGGGTCGAAACGGAGAAACAACGTCGTTGTCGTGTTCATGGGGAGGCAACAGAATGCGTCGTGTTCATCAGGAGGCAACGGAACGCGTGGGAGCCAACCAGCTGGGTCGGAACGGAATGCGTGGTCGTGTTCATCGGGAGGGCTTGGGCGGAACAGGCGATGAAAACGAGGCCTGGTGTACCGCACAATGGAGGAAACGGACCTCCTACGTTCGTAACGGAGTCCTGTTGATCGGGAGGGGTCTGGCATACCGCAAAACGGATGAAACGGACCTCCTACGGTCGAAACGGGGGTCCTGTTGATCGGGAGGGGTGTGGCGTACCGCAAAACGGACGAAAAGGACCTCCTACGGTCGAAACGGGGGTCCTGTTGATCGAGAGGGGTGTGGCGTACCGCAAAACGGACGAAACAGACTTGTGTTGAAGCGCTACGGTCAAAACGGGGGTCCTGTTCATCGGGAGGGGTGTGGCGTACCGCATAATGGGACTCCATGGGATACTCTTCATCTCCACTGTCGACCTCCTCCAGCCTCCACGAACTACCGTCGACCTCCTCCTGCCACCACGGGCTCCTGTTCATCCAGCCTCCACCGCGCGCTACTCCACCGGCTACTGTTCAACCACCCCTCCACCATCTACTGTTCATCCAGCCCTCCACACCATGGGGTCCTGTTCAACCACCCCTCCACAGGCACCCCCTCCACCGTCTACTGTTCATCCAGCCCTCCACCACACCACGGGGTCCTGTTCATCCAGAGGCAACGCCACCGCTCACTATTCATCCAAACCCCCCCTGCAACGCTCACTGTTCATCCCAGAGGCAGCATCGATCGGCTTCAGTTAGCAGCAGTAGCGAAGGAATCGCTCGATCGGGTTCAGTTAACAGCCATCGATCAATCGCTCGGGTTCAGTAACGCGTAGCCTGCAGTGCAATCGCTCGGGTTCAGTTAGAGCCCAACGCCTCGCTCGGGTTCAGTTAGAGCCAACGCCTCGCACATACGCGCGTACGTGTACGAGAGAAACGCGCATCGCTCGGCCCCCGACCTCCCACCGTAATTGGGAACTCCCCGAAATTTTCCTCGCCCTCGCTTCTACCACGGTTTTTTCCTTCATGGACGGCCCAAAGAATGTCATGCAGCTGCGTCTCCGGCCTGCCCAGGAAGAAAAGCCCATTTTCTGTCATGATACCGGGTTTTGTCACAATTATCGTCATAGAAGTGTCATATGTATGACAGAAAAAAATTCATTCGGCCCAAATTGTCACGGATGTGTCTTTTTTTGTAGTGGGGGTGCTTCACCTCCGCGATGTGCCATGTCCCAAGGGGACGGGAACCATGGAGGCCAAGCTTGAAGCTGTGGAGGAAGACGTCTTCCGGTGCAAGGGGATGGTGGAGCATGGGCTCAATGCCAATCACCTCATGATCACAGACCTTTCCCGTGATCTCAAGGTGGATGGCAAGCCCATGAAGGACATCATCTTCACCCTCAATGAGCAAATCAACTTTCTCCAAAGCCAGATCTATGATCTTCAAAACCAAGTCTTTGAATATGAGGCAAGGTTTAAAGGTATGAGTTTGGCTGCTAGTTGCATGACTCGTGAGACTCACTCATCCTATTATTATGGTGGACCACTACCATGGAAATCCGAGGACAAGATCTCTTCTTCATCACCAACATCACCTTCTTCACCACCAAAATAAAATTGAGTATCGGGTATGGGCACTCCCCTTGGCTTTCGCCAAGCTTGGGGGAGGTGCCCGGTATCGTATCATCCCACTATCTTTTTGCTTTTCCTTATTTTAGTTTGATCTTTTGCTTTATATGAATAAAAGTTTAGTTCGATCCTTTATTCTTTGAGAGTTTGCTTAGTGATTTATCCTTGTAATCATGTGCAAGTTATATAATAAAGTTTAGTGTGAGTTTTTGTTTTCTTTACTCTCATGTTGCAAATAAAGAAAAGAAATAAGAAAGGAAAAGGAGAAAGGAAATAAGTGAAAGAAAGGTAATAAATCAATAAAATTGTATACTAATCATATGGTAGGTGATGGCACCACATAAGGAAAAGTATAAGTAGAAAAAATTATTAGAGATTGACAAACATAGCATTAGTCAATGATGCAACTCATGAATAAATTAATAAGGGAAGAGAAGATTCACATATAAATATACTGTCCTAGAAATCTTTTATGATTGTGAGCCCTCATCAAAATATTATATGCCAAAATTGTTGACGTTGGACAAGGAAGACAACATAATGATTTAATGTTTGTTCATATTCACACAGAAGTCATATTGTCATGGATCCTTTAACATGTGGTGCTTGCCCCTATCTTTCTAGCCAAAAATTCTGCACTAAGTAGAGATACTACTTGTGCATCCAAAAACCCTTAAACCCAAATCTTATTTTCAAGTGTCCACCATACCTACCTAGGGATTGAGCAAGATCCCTCAAGTAACTTGTCATCGGTGCAAAAAGGCAATAAAAATTGCTTCTAAAAGTGTGAGATCAGTTAGTGTAAGAGAAAATTGAGCGTTGCATGAACTTGTGATGGTGAAGAATAAAAGTGACAGACTGCATAATAAAGGTCGCTATCACAAGGGGCAATGTCACGTGACATTTTTTTGCACTAAGGGATTGAGCATACAAACAAATAAGCGCATGGCAACCTCTGCTTCCCTCTGTGAAGGGTCTATCTTTTACTTTTATGCAAGAGTCAAATTTTTCTCTCTATTCCTTTTATTTTTCTCCTTTGGCAGGCATCATGTGGTGAGGAAAGATCTAGGCACATATGTCCAGTTAAATATGGGTGGCATGAGTTATTATTATTGACATCACCCTTGACGTGAGTATGTTGGGAGACGAAACCATAAGCCCCTATATTTCTGTGTGTCGAGTTGAAACGTTTTGCTGATGTGTACTCGGTGAGTGTTAGCAATCATAGAAGACTATATGATGGTTGAGTATGGACTTGCCTAAAGGCTCCGACACGTGACCCTTCCTGAAAAGATGATGAATTGTAGTTGCAAAGTTGACTGAGAACATAGTCTGTTGGTTTCTAATAGAGTTTTTGCTTTATACTTCAATTTTGTGATGAACTATTACTTATTCATGAGAAGTATATGATAAAAGTTATATGCTAAAAGTCCTATGTTTAATTTTGTTGCTCTTATAATAATCAACATGATGCTTCTATATCCGTATTTTGTTTTTATCGACACCTCTCTCTCAAAGCATGTGGACAAGTTTTTCGATTTTGGTTTTTGCTTGAGGACAAGCAAGGTCTAAGCTTGGGGGAGTTGATACGTCCATTTTGCATCTTTCTTACTGTTATTTACAATGTTTTTGTCCATAATAATGCCTTTTCTCTCATAATTTGCAAGGTACACACCAAGAGGGAGGATTCCGGCAGCTGGAAATCTAGACCTGGAAAAGCTATGTCAGGACACCTATTGTGCACAACTCCAAACAAGATGAAACTTCACGGAGATATTTTATGGATTATTTAAGAATTATTGGAGCAAAAACTACCAGAGGGGGCCCACCAGGTGGGCACAACCCACCAAGGCACGCCAAGGAGTCCAGGCACACCCTGGTAGGTTTTGCCCTCCTCGGCGCACCTTCGGTGCCCATCTTTTGGTATATAAGTCATTTTGACCTAGAAGAAAATAAGGGGAGGACTTTCGGGACGAAGTGCCGCCGCCTCGAGGTGGAACTTTGGCAGGAGCACTTTTGCCCTCCGGTGGCGCGGTTCCACCAGGGCAACTTCCCTCCCGGAGGGGGAAATCATCATCATCATCATCACCAACAACTCTCCCATCTTGGGGAGGGCAATCTCCATCAACGTATTCAACAACACCATCTCCTCTCAAACCCTAGTTCATCTCTTGAGTTCAATCTTGTTACCAGAACTATAGATTGGTACTTGTGGGTGACTAGTAGTGTTGATTACATCTTGTAGTTGATTACTATATGGTTTATTTGGTGGAAGATTATATGTTCAGATCCAATATGCTATTTAATACCCCTGTGATCATGAGCATGTTTATCATTTGTGAGTAGTTACCTTTTTTCCTGAGGTCACGAGAGAAATCATGTTGCAAGTAATCATGTGAATTTGATATGTGTTCGATATTTTGATAGTATATATGTTGTGATTCCCTTAGTGGTGTCATGTGAATATCGACTACATGACACTTTACCATATTTGGGTCTAAGGGAATGCATTGTGGAGTAGCAATTAGTTGATGGGTTGCAAGAGTGACAGAAACTTAAACCCCAGTTTATGCACTATTCCATAAGGGACCGATTGGATCCAAAAGTTTAATGCTATGGTTATAATTTATTCTTAATACTTTTCTCGTAGTTGCGGATGCTTGTGGGAGGGTTAATCATAAGTAGGAGGTTTGTTCATGTAAGAACAACACCTAAGCACCGGTCCACCCACATATCAAATTATCAAAGTAGCAAACACGAATTAAACCAACATGATGAAAGTGACTAGATGAAATTCCCTTGTACCCTCACGAACGCTTTGCTTATCATAAGAGACCATTTTGTCATGTCCTTTGCCTCAAAAGGATTGGGCTACCTTGCTGCACTTTTGTTACTACTATCGTTACTTGCTTTTTACAAATTATCTTGCTATCAAACTACTCTGCTACTTCCAATTTCAGCACTTGCAGACATTACGTTACTGAAAACTACTTGTCATTTCCTTCTGCTCCTCGTTGGGTTCGACACTCTTACTTATCGAAAAGAGCTACAATTGATCCCCTATACCCGAGGGTCATCAGTACCCATCAGAGATACATCTTTATTGCAGCAATGATTAAAACTAGCAAGAGAACAAAATTCGATCCAAGTCCAACATGCATTTCAAGTCAGAGGTATGGTCCGTACCCGATGATTGATTCTGCCACGAGTCAGTTTTGAAGCATGCGACATGCAGAAGCCAGTTGAAATATGCAATGAATTCAGTAAGAAGGATGGTCAGACAGTTCTTGTCATACAAGTAGTCAGCAGCCGAAATGATAAGAATATGTATACATATGTTATTCCGTTCGCAAAGAAAAGTAGCACAATATTTCTCAGCAAAGCATACAAGGTACGATTCCTTAGTCGGCATCAGTAAGGTATACATGATTTCCTGTGCAAGTTATTCAAGCTTCTTCGATAAGGTACTGCAAAAGCTTCTAGCATAAGGTATCGAGTCTTCCCTAGCAAGTCTTTAAGGGGGGAAGCTTATGAGGTACAGTACCCAGCCTTCCTCAGCAAGATATCCGCCAAAAAAGCTTCGAGCACAAGTCATCCAGTCTTCCTCAGCATGATATCCCGGTGGCTTCCAATGCAAGCCACCCAATCTTTTTCAAATCGACACTGGTATAAGATATTAACAGTGAGTTGTCAACATATGGCCGGTTATAGTGTGAAAAATGTGGTATGTATGCCCAAGACAGTCTGATATTTCATACAAATTACCAAGTGAAGATATGCCTAAGAGGTCTATTCCATTGTGGTAAGGACCTCATAGCAAGGCAACTAGCTCAGTCCAAAGTATATGCTCAGAACTGCCAGCCTTGAATACCCGAGTCTGTCAGGTCCGACCCAAGGACTAGTCAACATATTAACCTTAGTAACCGTGCTAAAGAATCGCACAACCTACTATCCCCATGAGTATACCGGCAAAATTAAGAATTAGTGTGAGAGCACATACTTTGAGGATTGTTAACTCTCGCATATGGGAATAGATTAAAGAATATCATACCGTGAGCAAGATTCTTTGCCAAGATCACTGCCAGTAAGTCTGCAAATGGTATCATGAGGAGATGCTGCATTTTTCTATCAGTCACGTCAAGCGACAGTCAAACCTTTGGTACAACTTGGATACTCAAGACTGTGAAGCCAGTCAAGATAAGTCAGAAACTCATGCAAGATGTCAGAACCCATTAGAGGAACAGGTATGATCCACACAACTGTTTTGCACCCATAAGGCATGCATATATTCGAGGAACCCAATGCCTGGATAGAAGAGATTCTTTGTTCCACGGGAAGATGTGTTCCCAACTCCGTGGAATATTCTCGGTGCTCGATACCAGAATAACATCTCCAACAAGGATCGGTATCAAGAAGGACACCTATGTTAGTAAAGATAATCTTTCGGACCCCACCTAAGCCAACAGATGTGAAGGAAACATTTGAGTGAGTATGAACATGAACATATGAGGTAGGTCCTGTCAGAAAGTCAGATACGGTGAAGCAAACCACCCTAGATCAAGGCAGTCCGTCAGATCCAATTTAGTGGGAACATTATATGGGAATGAGCAAAAGATACCCGAGTTGGAAACGGTTTCTTCAAGTCAGAAGATTTATTTATCCCCGAGCAACCAAATCTTGAGGACAATATTTATTTAAGGGGTGAAGGTTTGTAACACCCTGGATTTTGCCCTCTTCTTTTTCTAATGATTTTATTGGATTTCTTGATTTGATTTGATTTTCTGTGGCTATGTGGTTCTGAAACTTGGGAAGATCATGTCTTCCTAGGTTTTATAGTGGCTTGTCATCCTCATCATCATCCCAAGATCATTTCATTTTCATCCTTAACCTAATCCAATATTCTTTTTCTAGGGAATATTCCTTTTCTATTAAAGGAATAACCCTTTAAGCCCTAGGTTGTGAAGCAACCTATATTTTTGTCACTCCCAAAATTCCCAAATAATTCTCATAAATCATTTGGGTCCTATCTTGCTCAAATATGGCAAAATATTTCATTGCCATGTTCATAGATCATCCTCCAATAATTCTTTTCCTATTCTGCCCTAAATGGCACTTTGTGCAGGAAGTGCTATTTATATTTGCTTGATTTCCTCCAAACTTTTTGGACATATTTTCCTCTCCATATATTTTCCCCATGACAAAATTCAACTCAATTTTCCTAGTAAATATTCCTGAGCAAAATTTCAAAGTTCCTGCCTGAAGGAAGTCATTGTGAAGGAAGTACAAGCTAGGCATATCAAATTGAGTTAAAAAATTTCAAGGTCCCTCATATGATCAAATGATGACTCTCCACCAAATATGATCGCATGCAACTCATCTATGTGAGCCCAGCTCCAAATCTTGGTTTCTGGTCAGATTTTCAGTTTGTGAAGCAACTATATTTTATATTGCTTCATTTAAGCTGAATATTTACTTGGACATTCTCATATCCATATCAACTCTCTCCACCAAGTGTTGGATCAATTCAACAATCCATTTGCCCTGTGCAATTTTTTCAAGTTTCTGTCCAAAGCAAAGCATTGTGAAGAAAGTGCTAGTTTGGTTCATCCAAATGGCCAGAAACTTTTTGGGCATCTTCATATCTTCAAATAATTCGGCCATGCCCAATTTCATCTAAACTTGCATCTTCATGTGAGTGCATCATCCAAATATCTAACTCTGGCAATTAAGATGGTTTCTACAGGAAGTACCATCTAAACTCTTCCTCTTAAGCTAAATTTTTGTAATCAACATCATCTTAGTGATTGATCATGCTTTGCCAAAGCAACGAGTCATTGCACTGTTCTAGCTCTCACAATTCACATCAAACACCTTGCTGCCAAAATGTTTTGGCTCCTCCTCCAAATCACTTCTTTGCGCCTGGACCGAGTTCTTTCTTCATATACACTAAGGGCACAAAGTCTATCCACTAGACATGGTCGTTCCGTCCAAAACGAGCCATTTGCTCCAGTCCCCGTGATAATCACGCTTGCGTCATGCCTAATTGCATGCTCTGACTCGTTCCGGCCACTGTTCCCGTCGTCTCCCTCGTCGTCTCGACCTCAAACCATGTCCAGTAGCTAGCCCTTGCTCGACTGCATCGCCCTGCGTCGCTGCCTCACCGTGTGGTGTGGTCACCATCACCGCGCCCGTGTCACAAGCAACCCCTGTCCTCCATTGGCAGCGAGTTGGAGCTCTCTAGAGCACTCCCGTGGCCTCCCTTCGGCTATATATAGCCCCTCAGTGGTCTTCCGCGGCTCGTCCACCCCTCCCCCGTCTCTCTAGCCCACCGGAGCACCTCTCCCTCGCCTCTGTCCGCCGCCGTTCACCATTGCCGCCTCGGCCTCGGCTCAAATTTGAGCCAGCCGAGCCCCTCCTCCACCTCTAGCCACCACCATCTTCTTCTCCACGTCCCGGCGCACCTCCCCACTCACTCACCCTTTCGTCGGAGCCAATACAGGGCCATGCCCCGAAGACCACCGCCGCTCGCCCCGTCCTCCTCCCTGTCTCCTCTGCCGCCGCAGCTCTGGGCCTACCCGCGCCTCTCTCTGGTCGGGACGGATGCGGTGGGCCGAGCCACGCCCGCGCCTTGGCCTGGGATGGCCTGAGCCGGTCGGCCCCCTTGCCGCCCCTCCCCAGCTTCCTCTCCCCTGCTCACGGGAGCACAAGAGCGAGAGGAAGGAGACGACCCGATCGGCCCCCTGCCAGCTCAGCGTAAGTGGAAACGTAGTTTCGTAAATACGCTTACGCTCGTCCTAAAGTGTATTTTCCTGGATTATGTTTTCTTCTTCTGTAAACGTATTACTTTTCTTTTCACCCAAAAGTACGTTTTCTACACCAGAAAGCGTATTTCCTAAAAACTGTCTCTGTCTTATCCACTCAGGGAGCCGGTTGTGAATATTCTTTTTATATCAAAGTCCCTGATCTTCATCACCTCATAACTCCGCGACCGTAACTCCGATCAAGGTGAAACCAACGCTCACTTCTTTGTCTCGTCGAGATATTTCTGCTGGTGCCATTTTTATAAGGTGTTCACACTATGAAAATGACCATTATGCCCTTGCCTCTAACCAGCCCCCCCCCCCCCGAGAGAGAACCGTCCGACGTTTTGTCCCGCGGCTTCACCGCACTTCTTCCTGGAGTCTTCGTCACCCCTAGGAAAGCCACAACAGCCACTTGCATGATAGTCATGCAGTAGCCATGGTTTCTACTTGAATATTTAATAAAAGTTTGTCCATTATCTGTCTGCTTGTTTGCTACTGTTGTCGTTGTTTCGGTTATGCTCATGGTTTCATGTTCACCTTCATGCTATGTTCCGATGCCTCTTGTTATTTTGTATTACTTGCTCGTATTATTGTCACAGGTTATGCTCGATAGTAGTAGTTCATGCTGGTAGCAGTGGTGTTCTTTCTGGTGCATGTTTACCGTTTGTTATCAAGCACCGTTGTTATGCATGTTACTTTGCATCCAGTTGGTTATATGCTTACTTGGTAGAATTCTGGTTAAGTTCTTGCATGGTATTTATTTACGATGCTAGTGGTCAGGCTATGCTCATGTGTAGTGTTATGATCATGCTCGTTAGTATCCCATGCTTAGTTGGATGTATGTTTCATTGTTGTTATGCTTGATGATTTATTATGGTTGCACATCCATGCTCATGTTGGTATCATGCTCATGCATTGTAGTTGCATCACGTGATTTTAATATTTCTCTGCTTATTACATTCAAGTTTAACCAGATAATAATGAACTTGGACAACTGTTGGCTGAGCCATGGTGCCACCAAATCGAGCTGACTAGTGCAACCACATTTACCTTTTATGGGAAGGACATAACTGCGTCTATTGTCATGCCTCTCATCGATGCCTCCAACGAGGGAAGGTTATGGGTGCGCGCTACCCTGATCAGGTAGGCGCTCATGAACCTTGTGTGCCCGTTGTTTGTTGTTATGGTACCTTGTCCGTGTTTGGGACCATTTATGTTTTGTCGTGACGGTGGCTGTTGATGCCTTTGGTAGGCACGGGGACACCCATGACTTAGCCCAAAGGGGAGTTGGTCAGAGTGGCCGGGAGAGTGTCATGGGCAGTAGATCAGTTTTGTTGGAATGTCGTTGGTCCACCCTAATGGGAGTGTGAGGCCATGGGTTCCGTGGTGTGGGTACAGTGTGATAACCTCTGCAGAGTGTGTGTTAAAGCTATCGAAAGCCATGCCTGCGGATAAGGGCCAAGTTCATAGTCGTTCACACTATGAGCCAACAATAATAATAACTTGATTAATGATAACGCTGGTTCGATGATGAGAAAGAGATTGGTTGTGATCGACAGAGGATCACAGAGGTATCATGGATACCGAAGTTGGTTGATCTTTATGTGATCACGAGACGATCACCGAGGTATTGTGGATACCATTGGTAAGTTGATGCATGAGATGGTTATGAGGTAACCACTGAATAAGAGTAAGTTGGTGCATGCGAATGTTAACTTGTTGCATGTAGTATCATCATGTTCACATGCTCATGCCATGCTAAAGTTGTATCATGTTTAGTTGTGCATACCATGTTGTTCTGCTAGTATCATGTTCATGATTGCTTTAACCTGCTAATGCCATGCTATTGTTTGTCTTGACTACTTTTGGTTATTGTGAGCTTGCAAGTACATTCAATGTACTGACCTGACGTGTCATGCCAGTTTGCAGGTCGTGCTTGGATTGCTTGCTTGTTTGGTGTGGTTCCTATGTTCGCGAGTTAGGATAAACGTTCCAGCTAGAGTCCCTGCTGATTGGAGTCCATCATTACCGTTTGTTGTTCCGCCGCCTTGAGTTGTTATACTGCTTGCATAGAGAAACTATGATTGGCTCAGTGTCGCTGTGCCGGTGTTATTCATTGTAATCCGGAGACCTTGTATTCATATTCGTGTTGTAATAGAGAGCTGGTTTGTTCCATGCTAAGCAGTGTCGTATTCCAGAAGACTTCACCTCAATCTCTGGGCTGGAATACGGGGCGTTCCGGTTTCTCTGAGCCGGGGTGCCACATTCGTTTGGACATTTTTATACATTAACTTGGTTTTCTAGCCATTTCAGGTGCACAATTCAAAATTAAACTGCATGCACATGCTCCAGTGCACCAAAATGGGTTGTAAAATGATATATATGTCCATGGGTTTATGCTTATGTCCCATGCAAGAAATGGGGATGAATTTCGAACACCACGACACCGTGGCTCTCTAGCAAATGTTGAGGTACTTGCTTTTGTAATTCTAGTAAATCCAAAACTCGTCTTAAGTTCATGAACCTTGGCATCCTATCATGGAATGACATCAACATGCTGGGGTAAAAAATATTGTCCCATTTGGGGCAGGTTATGGTATAAGCTTCTCACAAACTAGAGCTTCTCACAAGAAGCCTCATGGTTCCGGTAGGGAAACGTGTCACCTTTGTGGACAAAACGATATTTGTCACATATTCTTGCTTTCAAAAATTTTCTGGTGTCAACATAGAACAACATGAGTGTCGTGTTAAATTTTGGAATTTTTCGGGGATCATTTGGACATTTTTATACGTTAACTAAGTTTTCTAGGCATTTATGTGCATAATTTAAAACTGAACCACATGCACATGCTCTAGTGCATAAAAATGGATTGAAAAATAAAATGTGTGTCCTTGGTTGCAAGCTTAGGTCACATGCAAGAAATGAGAATGAATGTCAAACACCTTGACACTGTCGCTCGGCTGCTAACATTGAGATACATGGTTTTAAAATTCTAGTAAATCGAAAACTCGTCTGAAATTCATGAAACTTGACATGATATCGTGGAACGGTATCGACATGCCATGGTAAAAATATTATCTCATTTGGTGCAGGTTTGGTATAAGCTTCTCGCAAACCAGAGCTTCTCACAACAAACTTGATGGTTTCGGTAGGGAACGTGCCACCTTGGGGGACAAAACAATATCCATTGCCACTTCTTGCTTTCACAATTTTTCTAGTGCCAACGTAGAACAACCGGAGTGTTCTGTCAATTTTTGGGATTTTTGTGGTTCGCTTGGACATTTTTATACATTAACTAGGTTTTCTAGGCATTTTATGTGCATAATTCAAATTTGAACTACATGCACATGCTCCAGTGCAGAAAAATGGGTTGGCATATCAAATGTGTGTCATTGGGTGCATGCTTAGGTCCCATGCAAGAAATGGGATTGAATTTCAAACAGTAGGGCACTGTGAATTGCTGGCAAAACATTGAGATACATTGTTTTTCAATTCTAGAAATCCAAAACTCATCTGAAATTCATGAAACTTGGCATGCTATCATGGAATGGCACCCAACATGCTGTGGTATTTTTCGTGTCCATTTTGACAGAAGACGCACTCGAATAACAGCCAACAAAGGCATTTTGCAACAAGTAGCTGCCACTTTAACATCTCAAACGTTTGTATAATTGAAATCATGTGCGTTCTTTTAACCATTAACGTAACGTCACGTGTCTCACTTTTAATGGCTATGAGGTGCCGTGCGGTGATAACCCACAAGTATAGGGGATTGCAACAGTTTTCGAGGGTAGAGTATTCAACCCAAATTTATTGATTTGACACAAGGGGAGCCAAAGAATATTCTCAAGTATTAGCAGCTGGGTTGTCAATTCAACCACACCTGGAAACTTAATATCTGCAGCAAAGTATTTAGTAGCAAAGTAATATGATAGTAGTGGTAACGGTAGCAAAAGGTAACGGTAGCAAAATTAATGTTTTTGGTATTTTGTAGTGATTGTAACAATAGCTCAGGAAAAGTAAATAAGCGAAGAACAATATATGGAAAGCTCGTAGGCAATGGATCGGTGATGGAGAATTATGCCAGATGCGGTTCCTCATGTTACAGTCATAACCTAGGGTGACACAGAACTAGCTCCAATTCATCAATGCAATGTAGGCATGTATTCCAAATATGGTCATACGTGCTTATGGAAAAGAACTTGCATGACATCTTTTGTCCTGCCCTCCCGTGGCAGCGGGGTCCTAATGGAAACTAAGGGATATTAAGGCCTCCTTTTAATAGAGTACCAGAACAAAGCATTAGCACATAGTGAATACATGAACTCCTCAAACTATGGTCATCACCGGTAAGTATCCCGATTATTGTCTCTTCAGGGTTAACGGATCATAACACATAATAGGTGACTATAGACTTGCAAGATAGGATCAAGAACTCTCATATATTGAAGAAAACATACTAGGTTCAGATCTGAAATCATGGCCAAGCATTAAGCATAGCAAAGTCATAGCAACATCAATCTCAGAACATAGTGGATACTAGGGATCAAACCCTAACAAAACTAATTCGATTACATGATAGATCTCATCCAACCCATCACCGTCCAGCAAGCCTACGATGGAATTACTCACGCACGACGGTGAGAATCATGAAATTGGTGATGGAGGATGGTTGATGATGATGATGGCGATGTATTCCCCTCTCCAGAGCCCCGAACGGACTCCAGATCAGCCCTCCCGAGAGGTTTTAGGGCTTGGCGGCGGCTTCGTATCGTAAAACGTGATGAATCCTTCTCTCTGATTTTTTTCTCCCCGAAAGCAAATATATAGAGTTGGAGTTGAGGCCGGAGGAGCTCCAGGGGGCCCACGAGGTAGGGGCGCGCCTGCCCCAGGCGCGCCCTAGGGGGGCAGGCACGCCCCCACCCTCGTGGACAGGTGGTGGGCCCCCTGGTCTTCATCTTTTGCAAGGATTTTTTATTATTTCCGAATAGATGTTCCGTGAAGTTTCAGGTCATTCCGAGAACTTTTGTTTCTGCACATAAATAACACCATAGCAATTCTGCTGAAAACAGGGTCAGTCCGGGTTAGTTCCATTCAAATCATGCAAGTTAGAGTCCAAAACAAGGGAAAAAGTGTTTGAAAAAGTATATACTATTGGAAATATGCCCTAGAGGCAATAATAAATTGGTTATTATTATATTTCCTTGTTCATGATAATCGTTTATTATCCATGCTAGAATTGTATTGATAGGAAACTCAGATACATGTGTGGATACATAGACAACACCATGTCCCTAGTAAGCCTCTAGTTGACTAGCTCGTTGATCAATAGATGGTTACGGTTTCCTGACCATGGACATTGGATGTCGTTGATAACGGGATCACATCATTGGGAGAATGATGTGATGGACAAGACCTAATCGTAAGCCTAGCACAAAGATCGTGTAGTTCGTATGCTAAAGCTTTTCTAATGTCAAGTATCATTTCCTTAGACCATGAGATTGTGCAACTCCCGGATACCGTAGGAATACTTTGGGTGTGCCAAACGTCACAACGTAACTGGGTGGCTATAAAGGTGCACTACGGGTATCTCCGAAAGTGTCTGTTGGGTTGGCACGAATCAAGACTGGGATTTGTCACTCCGTGTGACGGAGAGGTATCTCTGGGCCCACTCGGTAGGACATCATCATAATGTGCACAATGTGATCAAGGAGTTGATCACGGGATGATGTGCTACGGAATGAGTAAAGAGACTTGCCGGTAAGGAGATTGAACAAGGTATCGGGATACCGACGATCGAATCTCGGGCAAGTATCGTACCACTAGACAAAGGGAATTGTATACGGGATTGATCGAATCCTCGACATCGTGGTTCATTCGATGAGATCATCGTGGAACATGTGGGAACCAACATAGGTATACAGATCCCGCGGCTGGTTATTGACCGGAGAACGTCTCGGTCATGTCTGCATGGTTCCCGAACCCGTAGGGTCTACACACTTAAGGTTCGATGACGCTAGGGTTATAAAGGAAGTTTGTATGTGGTTACCGAATGTTGTTCGGAGTCCCGGATGACATCCCGGACGTCACGAGGAGTTCCGGAATGGTCCGGAGGTAAAGATTTATATATGGGAAGTCCTGTTTTGGTCACCGGAAAAGTTTCGGGGTTTATCGGTAACGTACCGGGACCACCGGGAGGGTCCCGGGGGTCCACCAAGTGGGGCCACAACCCCCGGAGGGCTGCATGGGCCAAGTGTGGGAGGGGACCAGCCCCAGGTGGGCTGGTGCGCCCCCCACAAGGGCCCAAGGCGCCTAAGGGGAGGAGGGGGGGCAAACCCTAAGGGCAGATGGGCCTTAGGGCCCATACCTGGTGCGCCTCCCTCTCCCCCTCCACCTGGCCGCCACCCAGATGGGATCTGGGGGCTGCTGCCACCCCTAGGGAGGGAACCCTAGGTGGGGGCGCAGCCCCTCCCCTCCCCCTATATATACTTGAGGTTTGGGCTGCCCAAAACACACGAGTTCCTCTCCTTCTTTGCGCAGCCCTACCCCTCTCCCTCCTCGTCTCTTGCGGTGCTTGGCGAAGCCCTGCTGGAGTACCACGCTCCTCCACCACCACCATGCCATTGTGCTGCTGCTGGATGGAGTCTTCCTCAACCTCTCCCTCTCTCCTTGCTGGATCAAGGCATGGGAGACGTCACCGGGCTGTACGTGTGTTGAACGCGGAGGTGCCGTCCGTTCGGCACTAGGATCTCCGGTGATTTGGATCGCGACGAGTACGACTCCTTCAACCCCGTTCTCTTGAACGCTTCCGCTTAGCGATCTACAAGGGTATGTAGATGCACTCTCCTTCCCCTCGTTGCTGGTTTCTCCATAGATAGATCTTGGTGACACGTAGGAAGATTTTGAATTTCTGCTACGTTCCCCAACAGTGGCATCATGAGCTAGGTCTATTGCGTAGATTCGATGCACGAGTAGAACACAAAGTAGTTGTGGGCATTGATTTTGTTCAGTATGCTTACCGTTACTTGTCCAATCTTGTTTCGACGGTATTGTGGGATGAAGCGGCCCGGGCCGACCTTACACGTACTCTTACGTGAGACAGGTTCCACCGACTGACATGCACTAGTTGCATAAGGTGGCTAGCGTGTGCCAGTCTCTCCCACTTTAGTCGGAACGGATTCGATGAAAAGGGTCCTTATGAAGGGTAAATAACAATTGGCATATCACGTTGTGGTTTTGCGTAGGTAAGAAACGTTCTTGCTAGAAACCCATAGCAGCCACGTAAAACATGCATACAACAATTAGAGGATGTCTAACTTGTTTTTGCAGGGTATGCTATGTGATGTGATATGGCCAAGAAGAATGTGATGAATGATATGTGATGTATGAGATTGATCATGTTCTTGTAATAGGAATCACGACTTGCATGTCGATGAGTATGAAAACCGGCAGGAACCATAGGAGTTGTCTTTATTTATTGTATGACCTGCGTGTCATTGAACAACGCCATGTAATTACTTTACTTTATTGCTAACCGGTAGCCATAGTAGTAGAAGTAATAAGTTGGCGAGACAACTTCATGGAGACACAATGATGGAGATCATGGTGTCATGCCGGTGATGATGATGATCATGGAGCCCCGAAGATGGAGATCAAAAGGAGCAATATGATATTGGCCATATCATGTCACTATTATTTGATTGCATGTGATGTTTATCATGTTTTTGCATCTTGTTTACTTAGAACGACGGTAGTAAATAAGGTGATCCCTCATAATAATTTCAAGAAAGTGTTCCCCCTAACTGTGCACCGTTGCGACAGTTCGTTGTTTCAAAGAACCACGTGATGATCGGGTGTGATAGATTCTAACGTTCACATACAACGGGTGTAAGACAGATTTACACACGCGAAACACTTAGGTTGACTTGACAAGCCTAGCATGTACAGACATGGCCTCGGAACACAAGATACCGAAAGGTCAAGCATGAGTCGTATGGTAGATACGATCAACATGAAGATGTTCACCGATTATGACTAGTCCGTCTCACGTGATGATCGGACACGGCCTAGTTGACTCGGATCATGTAATCACTTAGATGACTAGAGGGATGTCTATCTAAGTGGGAGTTCATAAGATGAACTTAATTATCCTGAACATAGTCAAAAGGTCTTCGCAAATTATGTCGTGGCTCGCGCTTCAGTTCTACTGTTTAGATATGTTCCTAGAGAAAATTTAGTTGGAAGTTGATAGTAGCAATTATGCGGACTAGGTCCGTAAACTGAGGATTGTCCTCATTGCTTCATAGAAGGCTTATGTCCTTAATGCACCGCTCAGTGTGCTGAACCTCGAACGTCGTCTATGGATGTTGCGAACATCTGACATACACATTTTGATAACTACGTGATAGTTCAGTTAAACGGTTTAGAGTTGAGGCACCGAAGACGTTTTGAAACGTCGCGAAACATATGAGATGTTTCGAGGGCTGAAATTGGGATTTCAGGCTCGTGCCCACGTCAAGAGGTATAAGACCTCCGACGATTTTCTTAGCCTGCAAACTAAGGGAGAAAAGCTCAATTGTTGAGCTTGTGCTCAGATTGTCTGAGTACAACAATCATTTGAATCGAGTGGGAGTTGATCTTCCAGATGAGATAGTGATGTTTCTCCGAAGTCATTACCACCAAGCTGCTAGAGCTTTGTGATGAACTATAATATATCAGGGACATATATGATGATCCTTGAGATATTCGCGATGTTTGACACCACGAAAGTAGAAATCAAGCAGGAGCATCAATTGTTGATGGTTGATGAAACCACTAGTTTCAAGAAGGGCAAGGGCACGAAGGGATACTTCATAAAACGGCAATTCAGCTGCTGCTCTAGTGAAGAAACCCAAGGTTGAACCCAAACCCGAGACTAAGTGCTTCTGTAATAAGGGGAACAGCCACTGGAGCAGAATTACCCTAGATACTTGGTAGATTAGAAGGCTGGCAAGGTCAATAGAAGTATATTGGATATACATTATGTTAATATGTACTTTACTAGTACTCCTAGTAGCACCAGGGTATTAGATACCGGTTCGGTTGCTAAGTGTTAGTAACTCGAAATAAAAGCTACGGAATAAACGGGGACTAGCTAAAGGTGAGCTGACGATATGTGTTGGAAGTGTTTCCAATGTTGATATGATCAAGCATCGCACGCTCCCTCTACCATCGAGATTGGTGTTTGCGTTGAGCATAGACGTGATTGGATTATGTCTATCGCAATACGGTTATTCATTTAAGGAGAATAATGGTTACTCTGTTTATTTGAATAATACCTTCAATGGTCTTGCACCCAAAAATGAATGGTTTATTGAATCTCGATCGTAGTGATACACATGTTCATGCCAAAAGATATAAGATAGTAATGATAGTACCACCTACTTGTGGCACTGCCACGTAAGTCATATCGGTATAAAACGCATGAAGAAGCTCCATGTTGATGGATCTTTGGGCTCACTCATTTTTGAAAAGTTTGAGACATGCGAACCATGTCTATTGGTGTATATGCATGAAGAAACTCCATGCAAATGGACCGTTTGGACTCACTTGATTTTGAATCACTTGAAACATGCAAATCATACCACATGGGCAAGATGACTGAAAGCCTCGTTTTCAGTAAAATGGAACTAGAAAGCAACTTGTTGGAAGTAATACATTTTGACGTGTGCAGTCCAATGAGTGCTGAGGCGTGTAGTGGATATCATTATGTTCTTACTTCACAGATGATTTGAGTAGATGTTGAGTATATTTACTTGATGAATCACGAGTCTGAATTATTGAAAGGTTCAAGTAATTTCAGGGTGAAGTTGAAAGATCGTCGTGACAAGAGGATAAAAGATCTATGATATGATCATAGAGATGAATATCTGAATTACGAGTTTGGCACAGAATTAAGACATTGTGGAAATTGTTTCACAACTGATACAGCCTGGAACACCATAGTGTGATGGTGTGTCCGAACATCATAACTGCACCCTATTGGATATGATGCATACCATGATGTCTCTTATCAAATTACCACAATAGTTTATGGGTTAGGCATTAGAGACAACCACATTCACTTTAAATAGGGCACCACGTAATTCCGATGAGATGACACCGTATGAACTATGGTTTAGAGAAACCTAAGCTGTCATTTCTTAAAAGTTTGGGGCTGCGACGCTTATGTGAAAAAGTTTCAGGCTGATAAGCTCGAACCCGAAGCGGATAAATGCATCTTCATAGGACACCCAAAACAGTTGGGTATACCTCCTGTCTCAGATCCGAAAGCAATAAGGGATTGTTTCTAGAATCGGGTCCTTTCTCGAGGAAAAGTTTCTCTCGAAAGAATTGAGTGGGAGGATGGTGGAGACTTGATGAGGTTATTGAACCGTCTCTTCAACTAGTGTGTGGTAGGGCACAGGGAGTTGTTCCTGCGGCACCTACACCAATTGAAGTGGAAGCTTATGATAGTGATCATGAAACTTCAGATCAAGTCACTACCAAACCTCGTGGGATGACAAGGATGCGTACTACTTCAGAGTGGTACGTAATCCTGTCTTGGAAGTCATGTTGCTAGACAACAATGAACCTACGAGCTATGGAGAAGTGATGGTGGGCCTGGATTCCAAAATGGCTCGAGGCCATATAATCCGAGAGAGGATCCATATATGAAAACAAAGTGTAGACTTTGGAAGAACTACTTGATGGTCGTAAGGCTGTTAGGTACATATGGATTTTAAAAGGAAGACGGACAATGATGGTAAGTATCACCATTAAGAAAGCTCGACTTGTCGTTAAGATGTTTTCCGACAAGTTCAAGGAGTTGACTACGATGAGACTTTCTCACTCGTAGCGATGCTAAGAGTCTGTTGGAATTATATTAGCATTATTTATGAAATCTTGCAGATAGGATGTCAAACATTGTTTCCTCGACGATTTTCTTGAGGAAAGGTTGTATGTGATACAACCGGAAGGTTTTGTCAATCCTGAAAGATGATAATAAGTATGCAAAGCTCCAGCAATCCTTCTAAGGACTGGAGTAAGCATCTCGGAGTTGGAATGTATGCTTTGATGAGATGATCAAAGATTTTGGGTGTATACAAAGTTTATGAGAAACTTGTATTTCCAAAGAAGCGAGTGGGAGCACTATAGAATTTCTGATGAATATATGTTGTTGACATATTGTTGATCAGAAATGACGTAGAATTTCTGGAAAGCATATAGGGTTATTTGGAAAGTGTTTTTCAATGGAAAGCCTGGATTAAGCTACTTGAACATTGAGCATCAAGATCTATAAGGATAGATCAAAACGCTTAATGGTACTTTCAAATGAGCACATACCTTGACATGATCTTGAAGGTGTTCAAGATGGATCAGTCAAAGAAGGAGTTCTTGCCTGAGTTGTAAGGTATGAAGTTAAGACTTAAAGCTCGACCACGACAGAAGAAAGAGGAAGGACGAAGGTCGTCCCCTATGCTTTTGTCATAGGCTCTATACGGTATGCCATGCTGAGTACCGCACCTGATCTGTGCCTTGCCACATATCTGGCAAGAGGGTACAAAGGTAATCTAGGAGTAGATCACCAGATAGCAGTCTAAATTATCCTTAGAGGAATAAGGATATGTTTCTCGGTTATGGAGGTGATAAAGAGTTCGACGTAAAGAGTTACGTCGATGCAAGCTTAACACCTATCTGGATAGCTCTGAGTAGAGATATCGGATACGTATAATGGAATAGCTCCAAGTAGAACAGTTATTTGAAATGGCTCCAAATGTAGCGTAGTAGTTGCATCTAGAAGATGACATAGAAATTTGCGAAGTATATACGGATCTAAATGTTGCAGACCCGTTGACTGAAACCTCTCTCACAAGCATAACATGATCAAACCCAGAACTCTTTGGGTGTTAGTCACATGGGGATGTGACCTTGAGTGTTAATCACATATCGATGTGAACTGGATTATTGACTCTAGTGCAAGTGGGAGACTGTTGGAAATATGCCCTAGAGGCAATAATAAATTGGTTATTATTATATTTCCTTATTCATGATAATCGTTTATTATCCATGCTAGAATTGTATTGATAGGAAACTCAGATACATGTGTGGATACATAGACAACACCATGTCCCTAGTAAGCCTCTAGTTGACTAGCTCGTTGATCAATAGATGGTTACGGTTTCCTGACCATGGACATTGGATGTCGTTAATAACGGGATCACATCATTGGGAGAATGATGTGATGGACAAGACCCAATCCTAAGCCTAGCACAAAGATCGTGTAGTTCGTATGCTAAAGCTTTTCTAATGTCAAGTATCATTTCCTTAGACCATGAGATTGTGCAACTCCCGGATACCATAGGAATACTTTGGGTGTGCCAAACGTCACAACGTAACTGGGTGGCTATAAAGGTGCACTACGGGTATCTCCGAAAGTGTCTGTTGGGTTGGCACGAATCGAGACTGGGATTTGTCACTCTGTGTGATGGAGAGGTATCTCTGGGCCCACTCGGTAGGACATCATCATAATGTGCACAATGTGATCAAGGAGTTGATCACGGGATGATGTGTTACAGAACGAGTAAAGAGACTTGCCGGTAACGAGATTGAACAAGGTATCGGGATACCGACGATCGAATCTCGGGCAAGTATCGTACCACTAGACAAAGGGAATTGTATACGGGATTGATCGAATCCTCGACATCGTGGTTCATCCGATGAGATCATCATGGAACATGTGGGAACCAACATGGGTATCCAGATCCCGCTGTTAGTTATTGTCCGGAGAACGTCTCGGTCATGTCTGCATGGTTCCCGAACCCGTAGGGTCTACACACTTAAGGTTCGATGATGCTAGGGTTATAAAGGAAGTTTGTATGTGGTTACCGAATGTTGTTCGGAGTCCCGGATGAGATCCCGGACGTCACGAGGAGTTCCGGAATGGTCCGGAGGTAAAGATTTATATATGGGAAGTCCTGTTTTGGTCACCGGAAAAGTTTCGGGGTTTATCGGTAACGTACCGGGACCACCGGGAGGGTCCCGGGGGTCCACCAAGTGGGGCCACAAGCCCCGGAGGGCTGCATGGGACAAGTGTGGGAGGGGACCAGCCCCAGGTGGGCTGGTGCGCCCCCCACAAGGGCCCAAGGCGCCTAAGGGGAGGAGGGGGGGCAAACCCTAAGGGCAGATGGGCCTTAGGGCCCATACCTAGTGCGCCTCCCTCTCCCCCTCCACCTGGCCGCCACCCAGATGGGATCTGGGGGCTGCCGCCACCCCTAGGGAGGGAACCCTAGGTGGGGGCGCAGCCCCTCCCCTCCCCCTATATATACTTGAGGTTTGGGCTGCCCAAAACACACGAGTTCCTCTCCTTCTTGGCGCAGCCCTACCCCTCTCCCTCCTCGTCTCTTGCGGTGCTTGGCGAAGACCTGCTGGAGTACCACGCTCCTCCACCACCACCACGCCGTTGTGCTGCTGCTGGATGGAGTCTTCCTCAACCTCTCCCTCTCTCCTTGCTGGATCAAGGCATGGGAGACGTCACCGGGCTGTACGTGTGTTGAACGCGGAGGTGCCGTCCATTCGGCACTAGGATCTCCGGTGATTTGGATCATGACGAGTACGACTCCTTCAACCCCGTTCTCTTGAACGATTCCGCTTAGCGATCTACAAGGGTATGTAGATGCACTCTCCTTCCCCTCGTTGTTGGTTTCTCCATAGATAGATCTTGGTGACACGTAGGAAGATTTTGAATTTCTGCTACGTTCCCCAACAGATACGACGGAGACGTATCAACTCCCCCAAGCTTAAACCTTTGCTTGTCCTCAAGCAATTCAGTTGAAAAACTGAAAGTGATAAAGAAAAACTTTTACAAACTCAATTTGCTCTTGTTGTTGTAAATATGTAAAGCCAGCATTCAAGTTTTCAGCAAAGATTATAACTAACCACACTCGCAATAATGCTTAGGTCTCAAGTTTACTCATATCAATAGCATAATCAACTAGCGAGCAATAATAATAAACCTCAGATGACAACACTTTCTCAAAAAAATCATAATATGATATAACAAGGTGGTATCTCGCTAGCCCTTTCTGAGACCGCAAAACATAAATGCAGAGCACCTTTAAAGACCAAGGACTGACTAGACATTGTAATTCATGGTAAAAGAGATCCAGTCAAGTCATACTCAATGTAAACTAACAGTAATGAATGCAAATGACAGCGGTGCTCTCCAACTGGTGTTTTTTAATAAGAGGATGATGACTCAGCATAAAAGTAAATAGATAGGACCTTCAGGGAAGCAGGGATTGTAGAGGTGCCAGAGCTCGATTTTGAAACAGAGGCGAATAATATTTTGAGCGGTATACTTTCATTGTCAACATAACAACCAAGAGATGGCGATATCTTCCATGCTACACACATTATAGGCGGTTCCCAAACAGAATGGTAAAGTTTATACTCCCCCTTCCACCAACAAGCATCAATCCATGGCTTGCTCGAAACAACGAGTGCCTCCAACTAACAAGAGTCCCAGGGGGAGTTTTGTTTTCAATTATTTTGATTTAGTTTGCATAAAGCATGAGACTGGGCATCCCGGTGACCAGCCATTTATCTCGTGAGTGAGGAGCGGAGTCCACTCCTCTTGAGAATAACCCGCCTAACATGGAAGATACAGACAGCCCTACTTGATACATGAGCTATTCGAGCATACAAAACAGGATATTTATTTGAAGGTTTAGAGTTTGGCACATACAAATTTACTTGGAACGGCAGGTAGATACAGTATATAGGTAGGTATAGTGGACTCATGTGGAATAACTTTGGGGTTTAAGGGATTGGATGCACACGCAGTATTCCCGCTTAGTACAGGTGAAGGCTAGCAAAAGACTGGGAAGCGACCAGCTAGAGAGCGACAACAGTCATGAACATGCATTAAAATTAAACAACACCTAATGCAAGCATGAGTAGGATATAATCCACCATGAACATAAATATTGTGAAGGCTATGTTGATTTTGTTTCAACTACATGCGTGAACATGTGCCAAGGCAAGTCACTTAAATCATTCAGAGGGGGATACCACCCTATCATACCACATCATAACCATTTAATAGCATGTTGGCACGCAAGGTAAACCATTATAACTCATAGCTAATCAAGCATGGCACAAGAAACTATGATATCTAGTTGTCATTGCAAACATGTTTATTTATAATAGGCTGAATCAAGAACGATGAACTAATCATATTTACAAAAACAAAAGAGGTCGAGTTCATACCAGCTTTTCTCATCTCAGTCAGTCCATCATATATCATCATAATTGCCTTTCACTTGCATGACCGAACGATGTGAATAATAATAATAGTGCACGTGCATTGGACTAAGCTGGAATCTGCAAGCATTCAATAAACAGGAGAAGATAAGGCAATATGGGCTCTTTTGTTAGATCAACAATAATGTATATAAGAGCCACTTCAACAATTTAATCATGGTCTTCTCCTATCGACCCCCAAAGAAAAGAAAAGAAATAAAACTATTTACAAGGAAGAGCTCCCAACAAGTAAAAGAAGAACATGAAATCTTTTTGGGTTTTCTTTTTTAATTACTACTACAAGCATGGAAATTAAACTAACTAAAAGCTACAACTAATTTTTTTTGGTTTTTTTAAGGTTTATCAAACACACAAGAAGAAAGCATAAAAAGGAAATAAACTAGCATGGATGATACAAATGAAAATGTATGAGCACCGACATCTAGCAATGAGTGTGTGAACTTAAATGTAAAGTCGGTGGGAAATACGTACTCCCCCAAGCTTAGGCTTTTGGCCTAAGTTGGTCTATGGACATGGCTGGCCTGGCGGATATCCATAATAATAGTTGGGGTCGTATTGAGATGAAGAAGAGGAAGACTCCGATTGCCACTGGCTGACAATCATCTCTGGATCCCACTGGTAATTAGATTGTCGTGAAGGATCAACTTGTGGTTCCGGCTCTGGTTCCATGGCTGGTGCAGGGTTCCGGTAGGCGTGAATAGCCTTTAACGGAACAAGGTACTGGCCTGCAGATAAATCAAACAAAGAAGGAGCAGGCAGGGTAATAGTCTCAGGATGATGTTTATTAAAGAATAATTGGTATTTAAGCTCTCCTTCCCTATTCTTAGCAATAAAATCATCTGCCACCATACTTTTATAATCTAGATAAACACGAGGCATCACTTTTTCTTCCTTCTCATTATGCCTAATAGGTATGTTAAAATGTGCAGCTAGGCGTGAAGCATAGATGCCTCCAAAGATGGGGCCCTAGGTACGGTTCAGACTTAACCGTTTAGCAATAATGCCGCCCATACTAATAGAGTTATCACCGTATAAACCGTGGAGCGAAATAATAATATCAGGGATACTAAGGTTTCCACAGTTTCCGCGACCAATTAAACAACGACTAGCAAATAATGCAAAATAGTGTAAAACATGGAAGTGTATGCTAGTGATTCATGCATCGGAAACCTTCCTTGTTTCCCCTACAGTGATAGTATCAATAAACCCGTCCACATCATCGCGATGTGGTTCTTCTGTCTTGCCCTCAAAAGGGACTAAACAAACCAGACAAAAATCATAAAGTGGCATCTCCTTATGCTCATCATATAAATAAAACTCCACCGTAGGTGGTGAGCTCCTAGAATGGAAATGAAAGTTTTGCACAAAGATATTTGTGAGTAAGAGATACTGATCGCATTGGTCGTGGAGGAAAGCGGTGAGGCCTGCATTCTTAGCCAATTCGTGAAAATCTTCATAAATCCCGGCTGCTCTCAAGAAATCATCGGAAGGCCATTCACACGCCCGAACCTCCGCGGTGCGAGGCAGATTATATTTAGGCTTCGGTGCCTTTTCCTTCGAGCTTTGGCTCGATGAGCCCCTCAAAAGTCTCCTCATCATTTTCTGAAAAATTCTGAAATTTTTAGTAACTTCAAAATAAAAGTAGACCAAACTCAATAATATTGATAGCAACTACTCCTACAAGTTCCTAGAGCCTATATCATGCATCAAAACTACTTTTGACCATATAAATTTGACATGCAGGCTCAAGAACAGGGTCGCCTAAGCAGCAAAAATTTGCAATGAATAAAGCACTAGAACAAAAACTAATTGAACCAATGGAGGAGTCACATACCAAGGAACAATCACCCCAAGCCGTTTTGTGAGAGGCGCTTTGAGCAAGGAGATCGAAAATGGCAGCAAAATGAGCTAGAACTCGTGCTTGAGCTAAATATTCGTGTTTGTGGGAGGAAGAAGAAGTGTGTGAGTGCAAGAATAAGTGGAGGAGGGCCACCGTAGGCCCATGAGGCAGGGGGCGCGCCCAGGGGGTTAGGGTGCGCCCTCCACCCTCGCGGGCAGGTGGTTGACCCCCCTGCTGTGTTCTTAGTGCCAAATATTCTCAAATATTCTAGAAAAAAACATATTTAAATTTCAGGGCATTTGGAGAACTTTTATTTTTGGGGTATTTTTATATTGCATGGATAATCAGATAACGGACAGAAAAATATTTATTTTATTTTATTTTATTTAATATAAATAACAGAAAGTAAAAGTGGGGTACAGAAGGTTGTGCTCTCTAGTTTCATCCATCTCATGATCATCAAAAGGAATCCACTAACAAGGTTGATCCAGTCTTGTTAATGAACTCATTCTGAATAACATGGAACCGGAGAAATTTCGAATAACACTATGTTACCTCAACAGGGATATGCACATCCCCAATAATAAGAATATCATATTTCTTCTTGACAGTAGGAAGAGGAATTTCAAAACCTCCAAATATAATCGATGGAATTTTTCCAATAGAGTTGATACTATGAACTTGAGGTTGTTTCCTCCGAAAGTGTACCATATGCTTGTTACCATTAACATGAAAAGTGACATTGCCTTTAGTGCAATCAATAACAGCCCCTCAGTGTTCAAAAAGGGTCTTCCAAGAATAATAGACATACTATCGTCCTCGGGAATATCAAGAATAACAAAGTCCATTAAAATAGTAACATTTGCAACTACAACAGGCACATCCTCACAAATACCAACATGTATAGCAGTTGATTTATCAGCCATTTGCAAAGATATTTCAGTAGGTGTCAACTTATTCAAATCAAGTCTACAATATAAAGAGAGAGGCATAACACTAACACCGGCTCCAAGATCACATAAAGCAGTTTTAACATAGTTTCTTTTAATAGAGCATGGTATAGTGGGTATACCGGGATCTCCAAGTTTCTTTGGTATTCCACCCTTAAAAGTGTAATTAGCAAGCATGGTGGAAATTTCAGCTTCCGGTATCTTTCTTTTATTTTAACAATATCTTTCATATACTTAGCATAAGGATTCATTTTGAGCATATCAGTTAATCACATGCGCAAAAAGATAGATCTAATCATTTCAGCTAAGCGCTCAAAGTCCTCATCATCCTTTTTCTTGGACGGTTTGGGAGGAAAAGGCATGGGTTTCTGAACCCATGGTTCTCTTTCTTTACCATGTTTCCTAGCAACAAAGTCTTTCTTATCATAACATTGATTCTTTGATTGTGGGTTATCAAGATCAACAGTATTTTCAATTTCTATATCATTATTATTACTAGGTAGAGCATCATCATGAACATTATTATTAATATTATCGCTAGTTTCAGGTTCATTACCAGATTGAGTTTCAGCATCAGAGATAGAAATATCATTTGGATTCTCAGGTGTTTCAGTAATAGGTTCACTGGAAGCATGCAAAGTCCTATCTTTTTCTTTTTCTTCCTTTTAGAAGGACTAGGTGCACCTATATTATTTCTTGGAGAATCTTGCCCAATTCTCTTAGGGTGGCCTTCATGATACAAAGGTTCCTGAGTCATTTTTCCACCTCTAGTCATAACTCTAACAGCATTATCATTATCCTTACTATTCAATTCATTGAGAAAATCATGTTGAGCTTTAAGTACTTGTTCTACTTGAGTGGTAACCATAGAAGCATGTTTACTAATAAGTTTAAGTTCACCTTTGACATTAGCCATATAATCACCCAAGTGTTCAAGCATATTTGAATTGTATTTCAATTGTCTACCAAAATAAGCATTATAATCTTCTTACTTAGCCATAAATTTATCAAACTCATCTAAGCATGGGCTAGCAAACTTAGTAAATGGGATTTCAGCTTTATCATAACCATAGAGAGAATTTACCTTTACTACCTGTGTCGGGTTATCAAGACTATGAATTTCTTCATTAGTTAAAGGATTAAGATCATATGTTTCTTCAACAGGCGGTAAATTAAGACCATGTATTTCTTCAATAGGAGGTAAATTCTTAACATCTTCAGCTTTAATACCTTTTTCTTTCATAGATTTCTTTGCCTTTTGCATGTCTTCAGGACTGAGAAATAGAATACCCCTCTTCTTCGGAGTTGGTTTAGGAATAGGCTCAGGAACTGGCTCCGGAGGTGTCCAATTATTTTCATTTGTCAACATATTATTCAATAGAATTTCAGCTTCATCTGGTGTTCTTTCCCTAAAAACAGAACCAACACAACTATCCAGGTAATCTCTGGAGGCATCGGTTAGTACATTATAAAAGATATCAAGTATTTCATTTTTCTTAAGAGGATGATCAGTCAAAGCATTAAGTAACTTGAGAAGCCTCCCCCAAGCTTGTGGGAGACTCTCTTCTTCAATTTGCACGAAATTATATATATCCATTAAAGCAGCTTGTTTCTTATGAGCAGGGAAATATTTAGTAGGGAAGTAATAAATCATATCCTGGGGACTACGCACACAACCAGGATCAAGAGAATTAAACCATATCTTAGCATCACCCTTTAATGTGAACGGAAATATTTTAAGGATATAAAAGTAACGAGTTCTCTCATCATTGGTGAACAGGGTGGCTATATCATTTAATTTAGTAAGATGTGCCACAACAGTTTCAGATTCATAGCCATGAAAAGGATCAGATTCAACAAAAGTAACTATATTAGGATCAATAGAGAATTCATAATCCTTCTCAGTAACAAAGATAGGTGAAGTAGCAAAAGCAGGGTCAGGTTTCATCCTAGCATTTAGAGATTGCTTATTCCATTTAGCTAATAACCTCTTAAGTTCATAACTATCTTTGCAAGCTAAAATAGCTAAATAAGCTTCCTTATCAAAAACATAACCCTTAGGAATAACGGGCAAGTATTCATCATCACTTCCATCAATATTATCAGATTCAATATTTTCATTCGCTCTAACCCTAGCAAGTTGTTCATCAAGAAATTTACCAAGTGGCACAGTAGTATCAAGCATAGAAGTAGTTTCATCATAAGTATCATGCATAGTAGAAGTGGCATCATCAATAACATGCGACATATCAGAACGAATAGCAAAATCTGGTTTAGGTATCGCAAGCTTACTCAAAACGGAAGGTGAATCATGTGCAGAGCTAGATGACAGTTCCTTACCTCCCCTCGTAGTTGAGGGATAAATCTTGGTTCTTGGATCTTTCAAGTTCTTCATAATGATAAGCAGATATAAATCCCAAGTGACTCAAAGAATAGAGCTATGCTCCCCGGCAATGGCGCCAGAAAATGGTCTTGATAACCCACAAGTATAGGGGATCGCAATAGTTTTCGAGGGTAGAGTATTCAACCCAAATTTATTGATTCGACACAAGGGGAGCCAAAGAATATTCTCAAGTATTAGCAGCTGAGTTGTCCATTCAACCACACCTGGAAACTTAGTATCTCCAACAAAGTATTTAGTAGCAAAGTAATATGATAGTAGTGGTAACGGTAGCAAAAGGTAACAGTAGTAAAAGTAATGTTTTGGTATTTTGTAGTGATGATAGCAATAGCAACGGAAAAGTAAATAAGAGAAGAACAATATATGGAAAGCTCGTAGGCAATGGATCGGTGATGGAGAATTATGCCGGATGCGGTTCATCATGTAGCAGTCATAACCTAGGGTGACACAGAACTAGCTCCAGTTCATCAATGTAATGTAGGCATGTATTCCGAATATAGTCATACGTGCTTATGAAAAAGAACTTGCATGACATCTTTTGTCCTACCCTCTCGTGGCAGCGGGGTCCTAACGAAAACTAAAGGATATTAAGGCCTCCTTTTAATAGAGTACCGGAACAAATCATTAACACATAGTGAATACATGAACTCATGAAACTATGGTCATCACCGGTAAGTATCCCGATTATTGTCACTTCTGGGTTAACGGATCATAACACATAATAGGTGACTATAGACTTGCAAGATAGGATCAAGAACACTCATATATTGATGAAAACATAATAGGTTCAGATATGAAATCATGGCACTCAGGCCCTAGTGACAAGCATTAAGCATAGCAAAGTCATAGCAACATCAATATCAAAACATAGTGGATACTAGGGATCAAACCCTAACAAAACTAACTCGATTACATGATAGATCCCATCCAACCCATCACCGTCCAGCAAGCCTACGATGGAATTACTCACGCACGGCGGTGAGCATCATGAAATTGGTGATGGAGGATGGTTGATGATGACGATGGCGACGGATTCCCCTCTCCGGAGCCCCGAACGGACTCCAGATCAGCCCTCCCGAGAGGTTTTAGGGCTTGGCGGCGGCTCCGTATCGTATAACGCGATGAATTCTTCTCTCTGATTTTTATCCCCGAAACACAATATATGGAGTTGGAGTTGGAGTCGGAGAGGCATCATGGGGCCCACGAGGTAGGGGGGCGCGCCCTAGGGGGGGCAGGCGCGCCCTAGGGGGGGCAGGCGCGCCCTAGGGGGGGCAGGCGCGCCCCCACCCTCGTGGATAGGTTGTGGGCCCCCCTGGCCTTCATCTTTTGCTGGTATTTTTTTATATTTTCCAAAAAGTTGCTCCGTGAAGTTTCAGGTCATTCCGAGAACGTTTGTTTCTGCATATAAATAACACCATGGTAATTCTGCTGAAAACAGCGTCAGTCCGGGTTAGTTCCATTCAAATCATGCAAGTTAGAGTCCAAAACAAGGGCAAAAGTGTTTGGAAAAGTAGATATGACGGAGACGTATCATAGGGCGCGCCCCTGACCCTCGTGGCCAGGAGCCAGCTCCTCCTGCTGTGTTCTCAGTGCCAAATATTCTCAAATATTCCAGAAAAAATCATATTTAAATTTTAGGGCATTTGGAGAACTTTTATTCTCGGGGTTTTTTTATATTGCATGGATAAATCAGATAACAGACAGAAAAATACTATGTTTATTCTATTTAAAATAATAGAAAATAAGAGGAGGGTACAGAAGGTTGTGCCTTCTAGTTTCATCCATCTCATGCTCATCAAAAGGAATCCACTAACAAGGTTGATCAAGTCTTGTTAACGAACTCATTCTGAATAACATGGAACCAGAGAAATTTCGAATAAGACTATGTTACCTCAACGGGGATATGCACATCCCCAATAATAAGAATATCATATTTCTTCTTGACAGTAGGAAGAGGAAATTCAAAACCTCCAAATATAATCGATGGAATTTTTCCAATAGAGTTGATACTATGAACTTGTGGTTGTTTCCTCGGAAAGTGTACCGTATGCTCATTACCATTAACATGAAAAGTGACATTGCCTTTAGTGCAATCAATAACAGCCCCTGCAGTATACAAAAAGGGTCTTCCAAGAATAATAGACATACTATTGTCCTCGGGAATATCAAGAATAATAAAGTCCGTTAAAATAGTAACGATTGCAACTACAACAGGCACATCCTCACAAATACCGACAGGTATAGCAGTTGATTTATCAGCCATTTACAAAGATATTTCAGTAGGTGTCAACTTATTCAAATCAAGTCTACGATATAAAGAGAGGGGCATAACACTAACACCGGCTCCAAGATCACATAAAGCAGTTTTAACATAGTTTATTTTAATGGAGCATGGTATAGTTGGTACACCGGGATCTCCAACTTTCTTTGTTCACCCTTAAAAGTATAATTAGCAAGCATAGTGGAAATTTCAGCTTCTGGTATCTTTCTTTTATTTGTAACAATATCTTTCATATACTTAGCATAAGGATTCATTTTGAGCATATCAGTTAATCGCATACGCAAAAAGATAGGTCTGATCATTTTAGCGAAGCGCTCAAAATCCTCATCATCCTTTTTCTTGGATGGTTTGGGAGGAAAAGGCATGGGTATCTGAACCCAAGGCTCTCTTTCCTTAACGGGTTTCCTAGCAACAAAGTCTTTCTTATCATAACGTTGATTCTTTGATTGTGGGTTATCAAGATCAACAGTAGGTTCAATTTCTATATCATTATCATTACTAGGTTGAGCATCATCATGAACATTATCATTAACATTATCAGTAGTTTCAGGTTCATTACGAGATTATGTTTTAGCATCAGAGATAGAAATATCATTTGGATTCTTAGGTGTTTCAGTAATAGGTTCACTAGAAGCATGCAAAGTCCTATCATTTTTCTTTTTCTTCCTATTAGAAGGACTAGGTGCATCCATATTATTTCTCTGAGAATCTTGCTCAATTCTCTTAGGGTGTCCTTCAGGATACAGAGGTTCCAGAGTCATTCTACCAGTTCTAGTAGCCACTCTAACAGCATAATCATTATTCTTACTATTCAATTCATTGAGCAAATCATTTTGAGCTTTAAGTACTTGTTCTACTTGAGTGGTAACCATAGAAGCATGTTTACTAATAAGTTTAAGTTCACCTTTGACATTAGCCATATAATCACCCAAGTGTTCAAGCATATTTGAATTGTATTTCAATTGTCTACCAAAATAAGCATTGAAGTCTTCTTGCTTAACCATGAATTTATCAAACTCATCTAAGCATGGACTAGCAAACTTGGTAAATGGGATTTCAGCTTTATCATATCTATAGAGAGAATTTACCTTTACTACATGTGTCGGGTTATCAGGACCATGAGTTTCTTCAATAGGTGAAGGATTAAGATCATATGTTTCTTCATCAGGCGGTAAATTAAGACCGTGTATTTCTGCAACAGGAGGTAAATTCTTAACATCTTCAGCTTTAATACCTTTTTCTTTCATAGATTTCTTTGCCTCTTGCATATCTCCAGGACTGAGAAATAGAACACCTCTTTTCTTTGGACTTGGTTTAGGAATAGGCTCAGGAAGTGCCCAATTATTTTCATTTGTCAACATATTATTCAATAGAATTTCAGCTTCATCCGACATTCTTTCCCTGAAAACAGAACCAGCACAACTATCCAGGTAATCTCTGGAGGCATCGGTTAGCCCATTATAAAAGATATCAAGTATTTCATTTTTCTTAAGAGGATGATCAGACAAAGCATTAAGTAACTTGAGAAGCCTCCCCCAAGCTTGTGGGAGACTCTTTTCTTCAATTTGCATGAAATTATATATATCCCTTAAAGCAGCTTGTTTCTTATGAGCAGGGAAATATTTAGCAGAGAAGTAATAAATCATATCCTGGGACTACGCACACAACCAAGATCAAGAGAATTAAACCATATCTTAGCATCACCCTTTAATGAGAACAGAAATATTTTAAGGATATAAAAGTAACGAGTTCTCTCATCATTAGTGAACAGAGTGGCTATATCATTTAATTTAGTAAGATGTGCCACAACAGTTTCAGATTCATAGCCATGAAAAGGATCAGATTCACCCAAAGTAATTATATCAGGATCAACAAAGAATTCATAATCCTTATCAGTAACAAAGATACGTGAAGTAGCAAAAGCAGGGTCAGGTTTCATCCTAGCATTTAGAGATTGCTTATTCCATTTAGCTAATAACATCTTAAGTTCATAACTATCTTTGCAAGCTAAAAGAGCTAAAGAAGCTTCTTTATCAAAAACATAACCCTTAGGAATAACGGGCAAGTCTTCATCATCACTTTCATCAATATTATCAGATTCAACATTTTCATTCTCTCTAACCCTAGCAAGTTGTTCATCAAGAAATTCACCAAGTGGCATAGTAGTATCAAGCATAGAAGTAGTTTCATCATAAGTATCATGCATAGAAGAAGTGGCATCATCAATAACATGCGGCATATCAGAACGAATAGCAGAAGCAGGTTTAGGTGTCGCAAGCTTACTCAAAACAGAAGGTGAATCAAGTGCAGAGCTAGAAGGCAGTTCCTTACCTCCCTCGTAGTTGAGGGATAAATCTTGGTTCTTGGATCTTTCAAGTTCTTCATAATGATAAGCAGATATAAATCCCAAGTGACTCAAAGAATAGAGCTATGGTCCCCGGCAACGGCACCCGAAAATAGTCTTTATAACCCACAAGTACAAGGGATCGCAACAATTTTCGAGGGTACATTATTCAACCCAAATTTATTGATTCGACACAAGGGGAGCCAAAGAATATTCTCAAGTATTAGCAGCTGAGTTGTCAATTCAACCACACCCGGAAACTTAATATCTGCAGCAAAGTATTTAGTAGCAAAGCAATATGATAGTAGTGGTAACGGTAGCAAAAGCAAACAGTAGCAAAAGTAATGTTTTTGGTATTTTGTAGTGATTGTAACAATAGCAACGGAAAAGTAATTAAGCGAAGAACAATATATGGAAAGCTCGTAGGCAATGGATCGGTGATGGAGAATTATGCCGGATGCGGTTCATCATGTAACAGTCATAACCTAGGGTGACACAAAACTAGCTCCAATTCATTAATGTAATGTAGGCATGTATTTCGAATATAGTCATACGTGCTTATGGAAAAGAACTTGCATGACATCTTTTGTCCTACCCTCCCGTGGCAGCGGGGTCCTAATGGAAACTAAGGGATACTAAGGCCTCCTTTTAATAGAGTACCAGAACAAAGCATTAGCACATAGTGAATACATGAACTCCTCAAACTATGGTCATCACCGGTAAGTATCCCGATTATTGTCACTTCGGGGTTAACGGATCATAACACATAATAGGTGACTATAGACTTGCAAGACAGGATCAAGAACTCTCATATATTGATGAAAACATAATAGGTTCAGATCTGAAATCATGGCACTCGGGCCCTAGTGACAAGCATTAAGCATAGCAAAGTCATAGCAACATCAATCTCAGAACATAGTGGATACTAGGGATCAAACCCTAACAAAACTAACTCGATTACATGATATATCTCATCCAACCCATTACCGTCCAGCAAGCCTATGATGGAATTACTCACGCACGGCGGTGAGCATCATGAAATTGGTGATGGAGGATGGTTGATGATGACGATGGTGATGCATTCCCCTCTCCGGAGCCCCGAACGGACTCGAGATCAGCCCTCCCAAGAGGTTTTAGGGCTTGGCGGCGGCTCCGTATCATAAAACACGATGAATCCTTCTCTCTGATTTTTTTTCTCCCCGAAAGAAAATATATTGAGTTGGAGTTGAGGCCGGAGGAGCTCCAGGGGGCCCACGAGGTAGGGGGCGCGCCCTAGGGGGCAGGTGCGCCCCCACCCTCGTGGACAAGTGGTGGGCCCCCTGGTCTTCATCTTTTGCAAGGATTTTTTATTATTTCCGAATAGATGTTCCATGAAGTTTCAGGTCATTCCGAAAACTTTTGTTTCTGCACATAAATAACACCATAGCAATTCTGCTGAAAACAGCGTCAGTCCGGGTTAGTTCCGTTCAAATCATGCAAGTTAGAGTCCAAAACAAGGGCAAAAGTGTTTGGAGAAGTAGATATGACGGAGACGTATCACACGGACAGCTGCTTCACTGAATGGGAGGCGTGGGAGCGCAGTTTGTTGTGCAAGCTGACCGAGAGGCGTGCAAGTTGTCCTCCAATGCGCAGGCTCATACGGAAGCGTGTGAGCTGTACGCTGCGCAGGCTCACTCAGCTTTCCTGCAAGAAATGTTCCCTCACCTATTCTATTTTGTAAAGAACAGGGACTCTACTGTGCACTCTATCATTCACATTGAATATCTGGAGGACCTGTTTCACTTGCCTCTAACTGTGCAAGCCTTTCAAGAATTTGAAGCTATGGAAGACATTTGTTTAGCTTTAAGAGAATCTGAATTCCTGGATTGCACTGATACCTAGAGTTATATATGGGGAAATGAACAATTTTCAGTGGCTAAGGCCTATAGAATGATGGTGGGAGTTAAAATAGTGCCCCAGCAATTCAATTGGATTTGGAATAGGTCTTGCCAGCCTAAGCACAAGGTGTTCTTCTGGAGACTTCTTCATGACAGGCTAAACACTAGGAATATTTAAGAAGGAAATCTTTTCATCTGGATAGCTACAACTGTGCTGTAAACAATTGTTAGCAGGAGGAAACACTTCAACATCTCTTTTGGACCTGCCCTTTTGCAGCTCAATGTTGGGAGCTTATTTGTCCCGCCAAACAGGCCAACGTTTCAGTGCTAGAAGATTTTACCGACCTCAGATAGAAATTACATGTGCCCTTCTTCATGGAAATCATCATTTTAGCCTCTTGGGCCATCTGGATTTCAAGGAATAATCTCATCTTTCAAGACATTCAGCCTAGCCTATAGAGGTGGAAAGCCATCTTCTTGGAGGAGTTCTATTTGCTGAGATTTAGAATTAAGAAGAGCTATGCTAGGGCCTTTTGTTCCTGTCTTGACAACCTTGTCCTATAATTTTTTGGTAGTTAGTTTTACCTTGTTTCTTTTTAATTCTTTGGCTTACCTCAAGCCCTCTGTACTGCTAGACCTTTGTTTGTTTTTGTTTAATATTAAATGAAAAAATTGCAGTGGGGTTTTGCCCTACTGTGTATAGTCAAAAAATTAATGGCGCCCGAGCCGCTGTTTAATACGGGTAGCCTTACTGTTCGCCTCCCATTCCCCTTCCTCCTGCAGACCTCCACCAACACCATGGCGCAGAAGTATCATATGCCAATAGTCTTCCTGTTTGGTGAAGTCGACTCCGAGTAAGAGGAGATAGAAAATAAGGAGGAATGGGGCCTCATGGACATGGCCCTGAACGAGCTGGCCGTAGCAGTTGCTGCCCCCACGCCCGTCCCAGCTCCCATCCCCGCGCCAGCGACCATCCCTGTAGCATTGACGGACTGGTCGCCAAGCACTATCGCAGAGCTGGAAGCCGCGGGCGTCAGTGAGGTCTTCGTGGACCCGCGCGAGCTCGTGTACATGCCAACGCCCGTGCCCGTACGCGCCCCTGCACCCACCGCGGCGCCGGTCCCCGTGAGTTTATCTGCACCGGCTGCGCCCGTGCCCGTGTCCATGTGCGCGCCCCCCTCAGCGGCATGGGACGCCGCCGTCGACCGCTACCTCGTAGCACCGCGAGTTGCCGTCCTCTGGCGCCCCGCCTGTCGAGCGCATGACGACATGATGTTTGATTTCCAAGTGAAGAACATTTTGTGGTGCCTTGAAGACTTCAGCAACAGCGTCCCGGAGGACGACAACGACAACGTCGGCGTGGCACGCCGCCTCCGCCGCCACCGGAATTAGTTTTTTGGGTTTAATACTGTATCGCGATCATATGAACATAAATTCGCAGTGTGACGATATGGTTCGAACGAACTTGCGTTTTTCTCTCTGAATGTACAGACTTATCAAACAATTTTCTTTAAAAAACATCAATGGTTTTTAAATGTAAAACACTCATCGCAAACATTTTAGTTAGAACACCCGTATGCAACCGACAGCTTCCCCAGGAAGCCAAGGGAAAATGTGCCAAGCAGGATTTGTGCAGCTCTTGATTGCAAACATTTTTGACATAACACCCGTATGTAAACCGATAGCTTCCCCAATAAGCCATGGGAAAATGTGCCAGGCAGGATTTGTGCAGCTCTTCATCGCAAACATTTTGATAGAACACCCTTATGCAAAGTGAGAGCTATGGTCTTCCCTAGTAAGCCAAGGGAAAATTCACCGCGCAGGATTTGTGCATCTCTTCAACGCAAACAGTTCAAATTGAATACGGTATGCAAAGCAAGACTTCGGTGCTAAGCCAAGCGAAAATCTGGCACGCAGGATTTGGACATCCCTTAAATGCAAACGGTTGTTTTGGAGGACCCGTGTGCAACCACGTACAAACAATTTGTTAAGATTTGTATCTGTGATATTGGGTATATTGCCATTTGTCAAACTAGAAAGATTGTCATATTTTGATCTAGTAACATTGCCATTTGTCAACCTTGTAACACTGCCATTTGTCAAAATATGCAGCTAAAAATCACTAGCACTATCTAATGTTTGCAATTAAAATTCAGTAATTAAGCATAGATTTCATTCATAGATTAAGCAGTCGTTCTTTATACAAACAGTTCAACTCGATAGCTGAACTGACGAAACTTTCCCCCAATTGTTGCCAACCACATACTGAAATAGGTAGTTCAACTATATATACTAGCTAATTTTAAGTACGTTGTACAGTTCCACCACATCTATAGTCAGTTGAACTGAACAAAATAGCCCCTAAATACTACTACTACGGAGGGGATTTGTACTACTTCCGGCAGCCTCTCCTCTGCCGAGCGCACTCAGTAAGAGGAGGAGGAGGAGGATCCTGCCGATGAGCTAGAAAACTGCAATACAATGCCTGCCGCTGCTGCACCTTCAGCGATGCTCACCTGAAACACCCTCTGCCGCTCCAAACGACCCCTTTCGAAGCAGCGGGACTCCTCGTAGATCTCCTAGTTCCTCGCTTCAGCATCGGCGTGTGCTGTGGCCACGATAGCGGTAAGGCTCTTTGCGTGCTCGACGAGGTGCTTCGCCTCCCACAGGAACTCGATGTAGTGCGCAAGGTCGCTGATGCATGTGCGGGCCTCCACCTCCGTCTCCTGCCTTCGGGCGGGGGTGGCGGAGCGGGTGATGACCCTGGCAGTCGACGGTGGGCTTGCGACCACGACAGCCGACGATGGGGTGGCAGCCATGACCACAACCTCCCGCCTTCGGGTCACGATGGCGGAGCAGGTGCTAGCCACGGTGGCCGGCACTAGGGTGGAAGCCACGACGGCCACCTCCCGCCTTCAGGCCGCGACGGCGGAGCGGGCCATGGCCCTGGCTTTTGACGGTGGTGTGGTAGCCACGACGGCAGACGGTGGGGTGGCGGTAACGGCAGCCGGCAACAGCTACTGACGGGTAGCGGCGTCGGAGCATGTGGTGGGTGTTCCACGCACACCCAACAGGGACGCCATACACACTACACTACGCAGGGGATTGCGCCGCCACGGTGTAGCCTCCCAGCGGAGTGGCTGAGCGACAATGACGGACCGGTGCCATTGGCGATTGTGGGAGAAGCAGACGAGATAAGCTGCAGTGAGGGAGGGGAAAATGCCACACAGGAATCGCTGGCTGTGAGGGTTTATATAGCATGATGGTAAGCATTGGGATTTTGGGGGATTTAACTGAGTCAGGCGGGAAGCTTGCACGGGAACCTACGCGGTTGCACGGGAACGGGCTCACCACAGTTTGGCGAAAAGAACGCCCCCGCGCGCTGCTCAAGCTTGCGCCCTAAGCCGTCTACAGCAACTAGGTGAGAAGACGTGCGAGAGGAGGACGAAAGGACATGTACACATATGGTTAATAAAAAAAACATCTGCGATTAAATTACCTACTACCCAGCCTGGTTTATAAGTCGTCTATGTATTCTTTAGCCAAATTTTGACTAGAGATTTAACAAATAAAATACGGATACATGTCGCCAAAGATTATATCGTTTGATTCATATTTGAACATAGTTTCCAATTATATAATTTTTATAACATGCATTAACATTTTGTTGGTTAAATTTCAGGTCAAAATATGGCACAAAATATAAAGGGAACTAATAGACCAAGACGAAGGTAGTAGCACACGGCCGCTCTTACGCAGCGACGCAATTGCCGGCCAGCTTGTAGACGACCATTCCATGCGTGTTCAACTGCTCTATGCGTGTGGTTGCTTGCGGTTGTGGCGGTTGCGGCGTGCTCTGCTCGTGTCCCACCGCGCGCGCTCTGCTCTCGTGTCCCTCCGGGCGCTCTGCCCTCGTCCCTCCATGCGCACTGGCAGTGTTTGGGGCCGGCGCACGATCACGTACATTCGTGCAGCCATTATGCATGCGGTTGCATCGGGCGCGGCGCGGCGATGCAGTTACCCACTGCAAAAACTGCCATGCGGATGCGCCGAGAATCCAGGCCTCCCGACCGCCATTTATTCCAATGACAATTTACCTTCATCTCCCGTGCCACACGCCACAATAAGCACACCCACAATGACACATATAGAGAGGACATCCAGAAGTTCCAATGGCGCTCATCGTGGCTCCAATGGCGCTCCTAGCGGCCGACGGTGAAAACGGGGGGCAGTTCACCACGCATCACGTAGTGGACGCCCACGTGAGGGGAAGGCCCTCTCGGTGGTGTACACAAACAAGCCGGTCTCGATGGAGAGCTCCATCCAAACTATGGAGCAGTTGCTTGCTGAGGACAAGTACCAAGTGGTCGACTTCGACCTCGAGTACACCAGCGGTCATGCCGAGCACGATCAGAAGGTTGCCGTTGCCTAGTTGTGCGTGCGACATTGTAACATCCCAAATTTTCAATTTGGAATCTTATACATAGGTCATTCATGCATATCATATTTTATTGCATTTCATTTCGCGATCCTCAAAATTCTAAGCAACTCAAGGACCCACGGAGAGAGTTGGGGATTTCATCGTTTTCATATTTGAATTTTTCTCACATATCAAAACAAGGGATCATTTTGGTTTTAATTATTTTTCTCTCCGAAAATATTTCTAATTAAAATGTATGAGAGGAGATAATATGACTTCTCCAAATAAAGGGGATATTGGAGGAAAAATATTGAAATCAAATAAATTTTCTTTTTGGTCATTTGTTGCTATTTTATTTGAATTAGGAAAAAAATGCGTTTTTCAAATTGCATTAGAGACCCAAATAAATGTTCACTTTGTCCGCAATATTATTAGAGGACCGTGAAAATTTATTTCAGGATTTTTGGACTCCGTTTAGTATTTCTTTCATTTGTTTTTCCTTGTCACAATTTATTAAAAAAATCAGAACCGACCTAACGGGCCGTGTCCGTCTAGGACACTGCGCCCGGGGCCTTTAAAACTAGCCCGAGCCGGCCGCCCCAGCCCACCCCAGCACCGCGCCCCGCCACCAAACCCTAGCCGCCGCAACATTGATCCACGAGCCGCGCCGCCACCGCCAGCCCTCGCTCGCGCCGCCGCCTTGCACCGTCGCCGCCGCCCGCTGTCGCCGGAGCTGCCGCCACCGCTTCGGACCTCACCGTTGACCCCGCCGCCGTTGACCCCGCCGTTGACCGGTCAGTTTTCTTCGATTAACCCTGATTTTTTCTCTTTTTTCAGAAAAACCCTAGATTATTTTTTAGATCGGTTTTGTTCGGTTTTTCTTCGGTTTAGTTAAGTAACGGACGTTCGTCCGTACATTCATTTTAACGAACGCGGTTCGTCAGTTAGCCGCAAACAGCGAACGTTCATTCGTTAGCCTGTTCGTCTCTTTCTAATTTCCAGGGTTTTTCCGCAATTATTTTCGATTGCAATTTCTGCCCTAATCTTCGTTTTAGTTTATCTTTTTCGCTCATTTATCCAAATCAGGTGAAATAAACGCCTAGATCTTCGTCTCGAAGCCCTCTTTCTGTTTAACCAACTTGAACAAGATTTTGGTATTGTAAAATTTGGCTTTAGTTCAGATTAGTAAACGGATCTTGTTTCTTTCATAGTTTGAGTTTCGTTGCTCCGTTCGATTTGATTCTTTTTGCAAACCGGAGTTCTTCAGTTGAACTTTCTAGTTAGATCTTCTTATTTGAGTTTTACCCGTGCATCCTTGCTTTATTGCTTATGTATGCTACTGTTTGTTTGCGATAGAATTCCCGGAGTGCGAAGCGTGCTACTACGAGTCTTTAGGATTTGCGGATCGTCAGCAAGGCAAGTAACACATTGATCATACCCCTTTATTACCCAGTTTTTATGCATTAGGTACAACCCTCAAACATTGCATGAGTAGGATCTCTTAACATGTGGGTTTTGGGAAGTAGATGATGAGGTAGAACCTATTGCCCTTTTATTATCAAACCCTGGGAGTTAGTACTATGTTATGCTTATACTGCTATGCTATGCTCGTAGACGTGGTTTGGGTTTGAGTGTATCCATGACAGATGTGAGAGTTGTTAATTAATAGTTAACTTAAGGTGGCTACTTAAATACACATCTGGGTGGATTGGTTGCGGGCACCAAATCCAGTGTTGTCCTAGGATATCCCGAAGTACCCGTGTGATCATCCTATGGTTCGCCACCCAGGCTCAAAGGGATAATAAGATTATTCATGCTAGAAACTTCCATGTGCAGCCACAAGCTATTATGGGCTCTAGCATAGTTGAGTAGGTTGTATGACCTCTTCCAGTGGTTGGCTAGCAGATGTAGGGGATGTAGGTTGGTACTGTCTACCCAGGGTTAGAGTTAATGCTTCTGAAAGACTGTGTGTCGGTCATCCGTTTCTCAAACACCATGTAGTGCGGGAAATCCAACAGAGGAGATCGAGTCTTGTGGGGAAAAGTGCGCAAACCTCTGCAGAGTGTACAAACTAAGCATGGTTAGCCGTGTCCCCGGTTATGGACATCTCGAGTATCTGGTACTTGAATTATTGATTTGATCTCGTCACTCTAAATAAATTTTGTTGGGATGTTAATGATTACTTTAATGGGGATTGAGTTGACGAACCTTCTCAATGTTTAAACTACCATGATAGTTAAATAAAATATATTCCTTTGTTGTAGGGAAAAATAGTCTTTTCGCAAAACATTATAACCATAGAGCCTCCACCAGCCATAATTGCATGTAGTGATAGTATTTATTCTGTTCATTGCTCTACTTTGTTATCATGCCAGCATATTCCATGTGCTAACCCGTTTACGGGCTGCAACGTATCATGTTGCAGACTTTTCAGACGACGAGTAAGGTGCCATAGGTCGTTTGTCATGCACTCAGCTACGCCGTTGGAGTTGATGGACTCACTTTATCTTCCAAGCCTTCCGCTGTTATTTTATTTAGATGGCCTTAAGCCATATTTGTTGTAATAAGTTCTCTTTTGAGACATTTGATGTAATAAGTGTGTGATTGCTACTATGTTATAAATCCTTCGAGTACTGTGTGTGCCAGCATTACCGATCCAGGGATGACACTGAAGCACAAAGACTTGACCGTCTGAGGTCGGGTCGCTACAAGATGGTATCAGAGCACATGCTGAATGTAAGACACGACCACTAAGACGAGCCATAGATCACTCTTCTCTACCCATTTCTGACTCCTCTCCATTTTCTACTCCTTAGGATGGCGGACTTAAGGAACAAGTTTACATAGCCGGATGAAGACACACCCTTTGGACGACACTTGAAGGAAGTCACTAGGTATCTGAACATCGGAATACCAAGCTTCACCGGGACCTACACTGCCACTTTACTAGAAGAGGAGCGTTGGATGATTCGGGTTCAAGTTCCAGGAAGGACATTCACGCCAGTCACTGAGCCCATAGAGTTTTCCTTTGATGCACTGACCTGGACTCTAGGAAAGAGCATGGCAGCCCACATCGCCATGGGACACATCGGCGAAGTTTACCACAATGAGCTTAAGGACACTATCTACCAGATATGTGGGCGCCAAGATGAGCAATGGGAGATGATCATCACCATGAAGGACAGGTCCATTGCATCCTTCATCCAGGAGTTAAATCATCACATTCGTCGCTAGGAGAACCAGATGTGCGCAAGCATGATAGATTTGAAGAAGGCGATGACCAGGCTCATAGAGCTAGAAGAGAAACTCAAGTCTACACGTGATGGATATGAGGAGGAAATGACGATACTAGTGGAGATGAATGACGACCTTACAATGAAGCTAGGAGTATTCACGGGAGACCCCGCGCCAGGAGGAGAATACGACGAACCCAAGGAGATTCCTTCTGAAGACTACATCATCATCGATGACACCAACTCCGACCCTGATGGTAGTGACGAAGATTATGAATACGAAGATGGAGCGAATATCATGGAGTCTTCCACCGATCAAAATTTCTAGATGACCACCATATGATTAGTAGTATTCCCCCATGTATATATTAGTAGTCCGAGCACTGTAACGATAGTTAGATCGAATGTATGCCCTTGATTAATTTTGTTTTGGAGTGATATTGAGTGTGTTTGTCTCATGTGCATATGGGTAGTGATTTTTCTCCTTAGACCTCTTTCTATTCTAATCTCTCCCCTCTAAACCCATTAGATGCCTCCGAGACGTGACCCCGGATTTGTCTTCCCACTGGAGCTCACTCAGTTCATCCAGTAGCAGAATACATTGATGAAGTTGCTAGTTCAGAATCAGGGCAACAACAACAATAACAAAAACCCACCACCACCACCTCTAGTTGACAACTTAGCCCGTTTTCTAAGGTTACAGCCGCCGGTGTTTTCTAGTAGCACTGAGCCCATAGTTGCGGATGACTGGCTACACAGGATTGGAAGGGAGTTAACCACCGGCCGCCGGTTGCACACATGCTGAGAAGGTGCATTTTGCCGCACACTAATTGGATGGACCCGCAACCGCATGGTGGGAAAATTACACAACCACTTTCCCCATAGCCAATGTTACTTGGGAGCAGTTTTAGCAAGCTTTCCGCACTGCTCATGTCTCAATTGGAGCTATGAGGATGAAGAAGCATGAGTTTCACAACTTACGCTAGGGCAACCATACTATAGGGCAGTACGTGGAGGAGTTTAGCAAACTAGCTCGTTATGCCCCAAATGACGTGGCCGCTGATGCCGTGAAACATGAGAAGTTTATGGAAGGGCTGAATGAAGAGATGAGCATGCAGTTAATGGTGGCAACATTTAACAACTACCAGGAGTTGGTAGATAAGGCTCTTATGATTGAAGGGAAGCAGCAGCAGATTGAGAGCGGCAAGAGGAAGTATGGACAATTGAAGTACAATTCAGGAGCTTAGCAGAATCCTCGTTTTACCCCAAACTCGGGAGGATACACCCATAACCATGGAGGCCATACCCACAATGGAGGAAGTTCTCATAATCAAAATGGCCCTAGGAATGGAAATGGGAGTGGAGCAGGCAGCAACCAGAACAGCTCTAACTCAAGCACGCCCGCCAAGAAGGATCTAAGCCACGTCACATGTTTCAAGTGCGGGAAGACTGGACACTACGCCACCGAGTGTTCTAAAACAAAGAATGGAAATGGCAACGGAAGCTCTAGGAAGAAGCCCAACCCTTTTAGCAAGGGACAAGTGAACCACGTGAACATGGAGGAGATTGAAGATCAGCCAGATGCAGTTATCGATAAGTTTTTGGTTAAGTCATTACCGCTCTCATTCTTTTTGATACTGGTGCATCGCATTCATACATTTCAAGGGGATTTGTGGACAAGTTTAAGTTACCCACCTTCGCCCTTAGGACACCTTTGCTAGTGAGCTCACCCAGTGCAGAGTATATGGCCAGCCGATGGTGCAATCAGATACCCTTAACCATTAGCAGCCATGTTTTCCCCTCAGACCTAATAATTTTGGAATCCCAAGGATTGTATGTGATACTGGGGATGGATTGGATATCGAAGTATGGAGGAAACATTGATTGCGCAAGAAAGTCAATTATGCTCACTACCCCGGAGGGGAAAAGGATTAAGTATGTATCTAGGTATACTCCTAAGACTACTCACGTAAATTCCCTCTTGGGAGTTGTTTAGGAGGAAGTGCCTATAGTGAAGGATTTTCCAGATGTATTCCCAGAGAAACTACCAGGCATGCCCCCGGATCGAGACATTTAGTTTTTGATAGAGTTATTGCCAGGCACCGGACCAATATCAAAGAGACCATACCAGATGCCCGCAAATAATCTGGAGGAGATCAAGAAGAAGATTAAGGAGTTATTGGAGAAAGGATACATTTGACGAAGTTCGTCACCATGGGGAGCCCCAGTGCTCTTGGTTGAGAAGAAGGATAAGTCTCTGAGAATGGTTGTTGATTATCGGGCACTGAATGAAGTAACGATCAAGAACAAGTACCCACTGCCGATGATCAATGATTTGTTTAACCAGCTGCAAGGAGCTAAAGTGTTTTCGAAGATTGACCTACGATGAGGATACCACCAGTTGAAGATTCGAGAAAAAGATATACCTAAGACAACTTTCACCACAAGGTACATGCTTTATGAGTATATGGTTATGTCATTTGGATTGACTAATGCCCCTGCCTATTTCATGAGTATGATGAACAAGGTGTTCATGGAGTTCTTGGATAAATTTGTCGTGGTGTTCATTGATGACATTTTGGTGTACTTGAAGAATGAAGAGGAACATAAGGAGCATTTGAGTTTAGTTCTCGAGAAGCTCAGGGAACATCAGTTATATGCCAAGTTCAGCAAGTGTGAGTTTTGGTTGAAGGAAGTTGGATTCCTTGGACATGTTATATCAGGAGAAGGTATAGCAGTAGAGCCTACTAAGGTTCACACAGTCACTGAGTGGTTGGCACCCACCTTAGTTGGAGAGATCCGCAGTTTTCTGGGACTCGCGAGATATTACCGGAGATTCATCAAGAATTTTTCTAAGATTGCAAAGCCCATGACGAAGTTTTTGAAGAAGGACACTAAGTTTAAATGGACAGATGAATGTGAGGCAAGTTTTTAGGAGTTCAAGAAACGTTTGACTATGGCCCAGTGCTGATTCTGCCAGATATACGCAAGGATTTCCAAGTGTATTGCGACGCGTCTCGCCTAGGACTTGGAAGTATACTTATGCAAGACGAAAGAGTTTTGTCATACTCCTCACGCCAACTTCGACCGCATGAGTTGAATTATGCCACACATGGTTTGGCATTAGTAGCCGTAGTGCATGCACTCAAAACCTGGAGACATTTTCTTATTGGAAACCATTGTGATGTGTACATGGATCATAAGAGTTTAAAGTACATTTTCACACAGAAGGAGTTGAATCTCAGGCAAAGGAGATGGTTGGAGCTCATAAAGGATTACGATATGAAGTTGCACTATCATCCAGGCAAGGCCAATGTCGTAGCAGACGCTTTGAGCTGGAAGAGTTACGCCAATACCCTCGTAAGCGGAGAATTGCCAACGGAGGTAGCTGAAGATCTCAGGGAGCTACGCTTGGAGATTTTCCCTAGAGGTTTTGTTGTAGCATTGGAAATTCGGTCGACATTATTGGGAAAAATTCGAGAAGCTCAGAAGGATGACAAGGAAATTGCTGAAATAAAGGAGACAATGAGCAAAGGAAAAGCCAAAGGTTTTCATGAGGATGAGCATGGCACCTTGTGGTTTGAGGACCGTATTTATGTGCCCGATAATGCAGAGATTAGGAAGTTGATACTACAGGCGGCACATGACTCGCCATACTCGATACACCCTGGAAACACCAAGATGTACTTGGATTTGAAGGAGTGTTTCTGGTGGATTGGAATGAAGAAGGACATTGCCGAGTATGTAGCCGTTTGTGATGTATGTCAGAGAGTGAAGGCAGAACATCAGAAGCCAGCAGGATTACTGCAGCCTATGCCGATACCCGAATGGAAGTGGAAAAAGCTTGGCATGGATTTTATCACCGGATTACCCAGGACCCAATCGGGATATGATTCTATCTGGGTAGTAGTGGGCCGCTTGACCAAATTAGCTCACTTTATCCCAGTGAAAACCACCTATACCAGTGCGAAGCTGGCCAAGATATATATGATCAGGATCGTATGTCTGCACGGAGTTCCGAGGACCATCGTATCAGATAGAGGAACACAGTTTACTTCAAAGTTTTGGCACCAGCTGCACCAGACTTTGGGTACCAGGCTAGATTTTAGTACAACTTTTCATCCGCGGACGGATGGACAGACCGAGAGAGTATATCAGATTCTGGAGGACATGTTGAGAGCTTGTGCACTAGATTATGGATCTAGTTGGGATGATAACTTGCCCTACACGGAGTTCTCATAAAACAACAGCTACCAGGCCAGTTTGAAGATGGCACCATTCGAAGCCCTATATGGAAGAAGATGCCGAACACTGTTGATGTGGGATGAAGTTGGAGACCGTCAGTTGTTCGGACCAGATTTGATCAAAGAGTCAGAAGAGAAGGTTAAGCTGATTCGAGATAGACTGAAGGTAGCTCAGTCCAGACAAAAGAGTTATGCCGACTCAAAATGCAAGGAGTTAGTCTATGAAGTCAGAGACAGAGCATATCTCCGTGTGTCACCACTGTGAGGAGTTAAACGTGTTGGAGTTAAGGGAAAGCTAGCCCCGAGATTTGTAGGTCCATACCGAGTTTTGGAATGTATGGGAGATGTAGCCTACAAGTTGGAGTTACCCGAAGGACTGTCAGGAGTTCATGATGTGTTTCACGTTTCCCAGTTGAAGAAGTGCCATGCAGAGACGTCCGATATCCCTCTGAGAGATACAGTGCCCCTGGAAGCAATTCAGTTGGACAGTGATTTGACCTATGAGGAGAAACCAGTCAAGATTCTCGAGTTTGCCACCCGAGTTACTCGCAACAAGGTTATAAAGTTTTGCAAAGTTCAGTGGAGCCACCGTATCAAGGATGAAGCCACCTGGGAACGAGAGGATGATCTACGCAAAGACCACCCACACCTATTTTCTAGCAAACCCGAATCTCGAGAACGAGATTCTTCTTAAGGGGGGTAGGTTTGTAACATCCCAAATTTTCAATTTGGAATGTTATACATAGGTCATTCATGCATATCATATTTTATTGCATTTCGTTTCGCGATCCTCAAAATTCTAAGCAACTCAAGGACCCACGGAGAGAGTTGGGGATTTCATCGTTTTCATATTTGAATTTTTCTCAAATATCAAAACAAGTGATCATTTTGGTTTTAATTATTTTTCTCTTCGAAAATATTTCTAATTAAAATATATGAGAGGAGATAATATGACTTCTCCAAAATGAAGGGGATATTGGAGGAAAATATTAAAATCAAATAATTTTTCTTTTTGGTCTTTTGTTGCTATTTTATTTGAATTAGGAAAGAATGCGTTTTTCAAAATTACATTATAGGCCCAAATAAATGTTCACTTTGTCCGAAATATTATTAGAGGACCATGAAAATTTATTTCAGGAATTTTGGACTCAGTTTAGTATTTGTTTTATTTCTTTTTCTACATCAGGATTTATTTTTAAAAAAAATCCGAACCGTCCTAACGGGCCGTGTCCATCCAGGACACTGTGCCCGGGGCCTTTAAAAAAAGCCCGAGTCGGCCACCCCAGCCCACCCCAGCGCCACGCCCCGCCACCAAACCCTAGCCGCCGCTGCCTCGATCCGCGAGCTGTGCCGCCGCCACCCCTCGCTCGCGCCGCCGCCCGTCGCCGCCGCGCCGCTGCCTGCCGCGTCGGACCTCGCTATTGACCCCGCCGTTGACCGGTCGGTTTTCTTCGGTTAACCCCAGTTTTTTCTTTTTTTAGAAAACCCTAGATCGGCTTTGTTCGGTTTTTCTTCGGTTTAGTTAAGTAACGGACGTTCGTCCATACGTTTGTTTTAACAAACGCTGCTCGTCAGTTAGCCGCAGACAACGAACGTTCGTTCGTTAGCCTGGTCTCTTTTTGTTTTCCAGGCTTTTTCCACGATTACTTTCGGTCGTGATTTCTGCCCTAATCTTTGTTTTAGTTTATCTTTTCGCTCGTTTATCCAAATCAGGTGAAACAAATGCGTAGATCTTCGTCTTGAAGCCCTCTTTCTATTTAACCAAGTTGAACAAGATTTTGGTACTATAAATTTGACTTTAGTCCAGATTAGTAAACGGATCTTGTTTCTTTCGTAGTTTGAGTTTCGTTGCTCCGTTTGATTTGATTCTTTTTGCAAACTGGAGTTTTTCAGTTGAACTTTCAGGTTGGATCTTCTTATTTGAGTTTTACCCGTGCATCCTTGCTTGATTGCTTATGTATGGTATTGTTTGTTTGCAATAGAATTCCTGGAGTGTTAAGCATGCTACTACGAGTCTTTGGGATTTGCAAATCGTCAGCAAGGCAAGTAACACATTGATCATACCCCTTTATTACCCAGTTTTTATGCATTAGCTACAACCCTCAAACATTGCATGAGTAGGATCTCTTAACATGTGGGTTTTGGGAAGTAGATTTTTTTCGAAAAGGGGCGCTTTATTACTTAAAAGATTTTAAGCATTACACCCGGCCTGTGCATAACTAAGATGCACACAGCCAAATAAGATCCTCTCACACAAAATAAAAATAAAACGGCGAATTACAACAAAACATGTAGGGTCCGTATAACGCCTAATGTGGAGGGGGGGCCAATCCTTAGATCATGCAGCCACCCATGTTGGGTAAAAGTATCCCTCGCCGTAGCCTCCAATCGTGTACACACCTCCATAAACAAGCCCCGATTCTCCACACGTTGCAGAGAGGACCATAAATGAAGTGTCCCGGTACATCTGTAGATAACCTGCAACAGAGAAGTACTTTTATTGTTAAAAACCTCATCATTTCTACATAGCCAAAGCGACCAAATAACGGCAAGCGCTCCCACCCTGAGAAGAGTTCTAAACCTGTGATCAATCCCATGTAACCAGTTGCCAAATACATTAGCAACACTACAGGGAGGATACAAGCCAGAAGCTATTTGGATGACTGACCATATAGAACGAGCCAATTTGCATTGGAAGAATAAATGTTTTATTGTCTCCTCATGGTGACAAAATACACATTGCGGGCTTCCATGCCAATTCCTCTTAATAAGGTTATCTTTAGTAAGAATGACTCCACGACGAAGATACCATGCAAAGATTTTATTCTTCATCTTCTAGATCTTCTGGATATTAACAACTGGCACATCAGACTGGATTAACGCTCTATACATAGAATCCACTGAGAATTGTCCATCCCCATGGAGGTTACATCGGAATACATCAGACCCGTGACAATTGCACCATGGACAACCGTTGGAGCAGGATATTCCATGATTGGAGTCTGGGTCCAATTAAGTCTCTTCTGAAGTCACATTTGGCGGAAATGATTCCATTACCGTGGCGATAGTATCACCTTTTTGGCGCACAATGTTGTATAGAGCCGAATATTGTTCCCGGAGTGTGGCATTTCCTAGCCACTTGTCCTCCCATAATCTAATTTCCGAGCCATCCTTAATCGAGAAGGATCCATAGCAGAAGAAACATTTCTTTGTAGCCATTAGACCTGCCCAAAAGTGGGAATCCCCAGGCTTCCAATATACTTGGGATACCGCCTTGGAACCCACATATTTCCTCCTTAGGAGGGTTTGCCATACACCATCTTCCATTAGTAATTTAAACAACCATTTGCCGAGGAGGGCCCTATTCTTAACCTCACGGTCATGAATGCCCAACCTGCCTTGGTCTTTGGGACGACAAACCACACTCCATTTAGCCAGTCGATATTTCTGTCTCTCGCTGTCTCCTTGCCAAAAGAATCTTGATCGGAAGTAATCCAATCTATGTAAAACTCCTTTCGGTAACTGGAAGAAGGAAATCATATATAGTACCATATTACTAAGTACCGAATTTATGAGGACCAATCTTCCAACCAGAGACAGCAGTTTACCTTTCCAACTGCTAAGTCTTTTTTGCAGTCTCTCCTCGACGTGTTTCCATTCAGCATTTGTGAGTCTTCGATAATGTATCGGTATCCCCAAATATGTGATCGGAAACTGACCCAACCCGCATCCGAATAGTTCATCATATAGATGGGCCTTGTCTTGAGCCTCGCCAAAGCAAAACAATTCACTTTTATGAAAATTGATCTTTAGACCCGAGAGTTGCTCGAATGCTGATAAAACCAGTTTCAGATTTCTTGCTTTCTCGAGGTCATGATCCATGAAGAGAATCGTATCGTCAGCTTATTGAAGTATAGAGAGACCACCATGAACTAGATGATTTACTACCCCATCAATTTGGCCATCAACCTTAGCACGCTCAATCATGACCGCTAGCATATCCGCCACTATATTGAATAGCATGGGCGATACCGAGTCACCCTGTCACAATCCCTTCTTTGTTTGGAAATAGTGTCCAACGTCATCATTGACCTTAATGGCAACACTACCTCCAGAAAAAAAGCTATGGATCATAGCGCGCCACTCTGCAGAAAATCCTTTCATTCTAAGAGTCTGTTGAAGAAAAGGCCACTTGACTTTGTCATAAGCCTTTTCAAAGTCTATTTTGAGTACCACCCCATTTAACCTTTTCTGGTGTAATTCATGGACTGTTTCATGAAGGATAACAACTCCATCTAGGATGTGTCTGCCATGCATAAAAGCTGTCTGTGAAGGCTGAACTACATGTTCAGCAACCGAATTTAGCCTAATAGTCGCATCCTTCGTGAATATTTTAAAACTAACATTAAGGAGGCAAATAGGTCTATATTGTTGTATCCATTCAACCTCATTAACCTTAGGTAATAAAATAATCTCACCGAAGTTTAAGCGAAACAATTCTAGTTGGCCAGCATGTAGGTCGGTAAACAAAAGTAGGAGTTCCGGTTTGATGACTTCCCAGAATTTATGATAGAACTCAGCGGGAAAACCATCTGGACCTGGAGCTTTGTTATGCTCCATTAGGAAAACCGCCTTTCTAACTTCCTCCTCGGAGTATGGGGCTATTAGAAGGTTGTTTTCCTCATCAGAGACCTGAGGGATGCCATCTGTTCGGGTCTCATCCATCGAGAAGTTTCCTTCCTCTGGGGCTCCGAACATGTTTTTATAATAATTAGTGATATAAGATTTAAGTTGCTCATGCCCCTCAATAACTCCCTCATCCTGTTGTAGGGAATGCATACTTTTCTTCCGGTGTCTGCCATTGGCGACCCAATGGAAATATCTAGTATTCGAATCACCTTTCAGGATAAATTGACAGTTAGAATGTTGGTACCATTTGAGTTCCTCTTCACGCAGTATGTTAGCTATCTGTGCATTCGAATGATTCTTGATCTTGATTTCATGCTCAGATAGAGGTCTAACCTCTACTAAAGCTTCTAATTCATCAACGATAGATGAATGACGAAGCTTCTCCTTTTTGAGGATACCCACCGTATGCCTGGCCCAACCACCAAGGAATTTACGTAATGCACACATTTTGTTATTCCATCTGTGTATTGGGGTAGGCCCGGTGACTGGTTTCTCCCACACCTCCTTGACCATGTCATGGAAGCCATCCCGAAGCATCCACCCAAGTTCGAACTTGAACTTGCGTCTATGTTGTGGTCGTGGCAAACCAGTAGTTAGAAGAATGGGTGCGTGGTCTGATATAGCCTCGATACGAGGTAGAGGGCGAACAGAAGCCATAGGAAATTTTGATTCCCAGTTGGTATCCATTAAAACGCGATCTAGTTTCTCATATGTCAGTTCCGGAAGACTGTTCGCCCATGTGAATTGTCTTCCAATCATAGAAACCGCTCGCAAATCTAGACTGTCGATGACAGCATTGAAAAGGAAAGGCCAATGATTATAGAACCTACCGCGACTTTTCTCATTTGGAAATCGAAGCAAGTTGAAATCCCCACCTTTAAGAATGGGATAGGGATTATCTTTCGCCAGATTAACCAATTCACGAAGAAAATCGGCCTTGAACTCATCCTGGGCTGCCCCATACACGGCGACGAGGGTCCATGTGAAGTTGTCAGCCTTGTTGCGAATATGGAGTTTAACGTGAAACTCACCATTCGAACTAACCAAAACATCCATAGTTCCTGTATTTACGCCAAGTAAAATGCCCCCAGAACGACCTCTAGGCGGTCGCGAAACCCAAGTAAAGTCTATCCCGCCAGAAAGACGGTTAAGCAGACTTACTGAGAAATCACGTCTCCCCGTTTCAGAGATAGCCAAAAAATCTAAATTGTATTCCCTATTACATTCTGCAATGAATAAATGTTTAGCCAAGTCACGAAGACCTCTGCTATTAAAAAACATTCCATTCATGAGGAAACAATAGGAGATTTGGAACACTTTGCCCTCTTATGGGACTTACTATCTTTTTTAGAACGTGCGGTCTTTGATTTATGTCCGGATGTTGTAAGCTCAATCAATGAACTAAGCCCGGGTTCATCTAGACCCACGTCCGAAACCGCCCCTACTAAATGAGAGAGTAGCTGACCATCTGATGTGGCATGCAGCTCCTCCTCATCAGTACGGGAGACATAAGACTTGCTAGAAACACGTGGAGTAACTTTTAATCGGTCATATTCCAAATGTTTCAAAGCATTAGTTGAAATAGAAATCTCCTTCTGATTCTTTCCAATACTAACACCCACATTATTCAACTTAGAAATGATGGTGGTATTGGAAAAGGCTAAAAAGGATTAGGATGACGACATAATACCTCGATTGTCGAGGTTGTGTGCTGCTTTACGCCGCATAGCCTTAGCTAAGGAGTCCTCATCTGTGTCCATAGAACCATCTTCGGCAACCGTACGCCGACAACTTCGGCGTGTAGAAGTCAACCCCAATTGTTGTCGTGGCGCCGACTCTACTGCCGAAGGAGGGGATGATGGTGAAGCAGCAACCCCCTCCCCGAGAGTCTCAACCGCCGACTCTAGCGACGAAGCCGCTGTTAGAAGCGTGTTAGGGACCGGCGTTACCTCGGACGATGGTTGTTGCGAGTGTGTGGCTGCCGACGGAGGGGATGATGGTGGTGTAGAAATCCCCTCTCCAACATCAACCGTCGAAGCCGTGAATGTTGGTGTCGTAGCGGTCGGTGTAGAAGAGGTCGTCGTCGTCGATGATGAAGCAGCTCTGCACGGCTCCACCAGCTCCTGAATAGGGACGGTCGGGCCGGGGACGTGATAACCCACAAGTATAGGGGATCGCAACAGTTTTCGAGGGTAGAGTATTCAACCCAAATTTATTGATTCGACACAAGGGGACACTACTAGGGAAAACCTTATACACAGAAATTTAGCAGTAGCGCGTGGCAAAAACGGGCGCTAGTGCTAAGTAGCAGTAGCACGCGTGCGAAAACCGCACTACAGATACAATAGTAGCAGTAGCGCGTGCACATGAAAAAGCGCTACGACTAATATTCCCATTGCCAAAACGATAGGCTACGCATAGCAGTAGCGGCCTTGAGAGAAGCGCGCTACCGCTAGGACATAAGTAGCAGTGCTTATCGCACGGAGAGCGCTACTACTAATGGAAATAAAATGAAATGAAAAACAAATGGAAAAGTAAATGAAAAATAAAGAAATAGAAAAAGGAGAAAGGAAAAAATAAAATGTAGAGCAAAATAAATGAAAAAGCGAAAAAAGGAGAAAGGCGTAGCAGTAGCATTTGTTCGTAAGAGGCGCTATAGCTAACGTAGCTGCATCGCGTTTCCTAGACCCCCGCTATAGAAACAGAAAAGGAAATAAGAAATATGAAGGGAATTACATAGCTATAGCAGTAGCGCATTTTGTGAAAATCGCTATAGCTAACTTAGCTATAGTGCGTTTCGCGAAAAGCGCTACCGCTAAGTTTGACTTAACCAAAAAACCGTTTCGCCCCGGCCACCACTTCTCCCCCAAATCCCTCGACCCACCCCGCCACCATCTGCCCGATTCGCCGTCGCCCCACTTCGCCGCCATCTCCTGCCGACGTCGACGCCCCCGGAGCCACCAGAGCCGTGCGTCGTCGACGCCACCGGAGCCTCCCCCAACGCCACCGGAGCCGCGTGGCCACATCAACGCCACCGGAGCCGCAGTCGACGCCACCGGATCCTCCCTTGCCACAATTGCCTCCCTCGCCGTCACCGTAGACGCCCCTGCCTCCCTCGCCACCATCGGAGCCATCCTCTGTAAGCCCCCACCCCTCCTCTCTCTCTCTAAATTAGTTAGGTTAATTTAGTTAGGAAAAGAATTTAGTTAGGTTAATTTAGTTAGGAAAAGAATTTAGATAGGGCTTTGACAGAGACGCCCCTGCCTCCCTCGCCGTAGGAAAAAATTGTATATGCTTAACTAGGGCAGTAGGGTTAGGGTTGTAGTGTTTAATTACAAATGTTAGGAAAGTAAGGTTTAACTAGATGTTAACTAGGGTGGTAGGATTTAGTTTAGAGAAAAAATCAATATAAAAATATAAATTTCTATTAGTGTTGCCAGTCTAGTAGGTTCTTAATTTTTAGTGAATTTTTATTAGGACAAAAATTTAGGACATAATTTGAGTTCTAGGTTCATAATTTGAGTTCTAGGGTTCATCCATCTATATTTGGTTTTTGAATTGAGTTTCAGAGAGCATGAGATTTGTGTAGATTTTCTTGAAGTGTAAAACACTAGGAGATGCCTGAGATTTGTGTAGATTTTCTTGAAGTGTAAAACACTAGGAGATGCAAATTTGAAGTGGTCATGATATATGAAAAATCCTCAGCTGTGTTTGCTCATTGATCATAATCGACATTGAAGTGGTTCGATTGTGCCCAAGTGGCCTTTTGTTGTTTCCAGGGAATGAAGCCGAGTGGCCTATGTTTTGCTGGAATGTTGATTCATTTCCATTCCGGCAAAATTCAGGTTCTCGATTTGTCTACTTTTTAGCAAAGGTCATGCCAAAATTTTCCATGAATTTCGGCATGACTTGTGCTACAAACTAGGACATATCGAGTGCCCGGGATTTGCCGCACCGGGAAGGAGTCAACGTTCCTGCAAAACAATAGGCCTTTTTATGTCATTATTCATTTTATTAGGTCTAGAACTAATTGACTAGACTTAATCGTAGGAAACATGTCTAGCAACGATGAAGGACAGGGTTCTGGTGATTGCGACGACGTCTACCGGGCGGCAGACGAATTTTTTAGCCTTGCCGACATGCAGATCGGTGCTGAGACTAAGACCGGCACTGAGACTCAGACCGGCATCGAGACCGGCGCTGCCTCGGGGAGCGGAGTCGGTGTAGAACCGAAACAAAGAGGCAACGACCTCCTAACAAACTCAGGACTACTAGACTGGTGGTCACAGAGGTGGACGACGACAATTTTGAGCCAAAGGCGCCCGAGGAAGCGCGTCAATGCTACGGTAATCAAATAGGTTGCATCGTACGGACAACCGCCACCATCAACGATGAGAAACTACAGAAGATAGAAAATATGAGGAGCTCCCTCCTAAAGAAGTTTCACCAGATATTCCTGTTCCCGGGCCGGAATGAGAAGGATTATGAAGATCCAAATGAGGACCCGGCAATGAAGAAGATAAACAAACACGCCATGACCAAGTTTAGCGACGTGTTGGCCGCCTGGAAAAATCGAGTGAAAGCAAAGATCATCGACAAGAAGGAACCCTACTCCGAGATTGTAAAGGATAATTCGACAATCACGGAAGAGCAGTTTCAAATATTCAAGGAGGCTTGCAAGGCCGAAGCTGCCAAAAAAAGTCTCAGTACATGAAGGGGCTTCAAGAGAGGAACATTGGGAGCCACCACCTCGGAAGCCGTGGTTACGACGGAAAGAGGTCCAAATGGGCCAAGGAGGACGCGGAAGCCGTGAGTCTGGGCATCCCAGACCCCTTGGCGGATTTCACCATCCCGCGGGAGTGTGACGTCCTCAGGGCCCGGCACCGTTTACGAGACAAATCCGGTCATTACGGAGTTCATGAGATTGCTGGTAATTTTAGTTTCTGATCAATTCGACTGCACACATTAGTCATATTTGTAAACGATCCTTGTGCCTTTTGCAGAGAGAGCAGCACCGGATTGCGGCCGAAAGCGACTTGCCGTCTGAGGCATTGGCAAGGCCCAAGTGGGACAATCCATTCAACCGGGCGTTGAACATATTGAAACGACAACCGGTGGATACTCGACCGTCGTATGGACGCGTGCACGGTGTCGGAGACGGCGCCACGTGGAAGAAGTACTATCGTGAGACCACGGAGGAGAGAAAGGAAAGACAGAGGTTAACTGAAGAAAACATCGACAAGAAGGTTGAGATTGCAGTTGAGAAGAAATCATCTCAGACAGTCGCAACAGCGGTAGCTGCCGCAAAACAGGTGGTTGCAGATTTGTCTACTTCCTTGGTGATGGGCGTTTTCACTTGGACGAGGCAAAATCCAGAAAAAAATGCAGAGGACTTTCCCATTGCTGACTTCTTGGGGAGCAGCTCGACTAGCGTTGCACCAGCACCTGCTCCCGCACCGACTCCCGCACCGGACGTGCTCGGTGGTGCTTCGTCTTTGGCTGAGCTCGACGCCCTCACGGCATCTGTCACACCGCCCCCCTTCAATATAAATGTATAATCTCCCGTTTTCGTTGCCTTTCGGATGTCTAACGTCGTAGACTTTTCTTTGCGGGCCGACGAAACCCCGTGCACCATATTGTACACCATCGGCAACCAGAAGGTGGACGTGGGGAAGGCGACGATAATGGAGCCGAAGGAACCATTGTTCCATAGCCGGCCGATCCCCCCAAACGTCTTCAAGGTTTCCGTGGCCAGTGTCAAACCGGGCCACGAGAATTTGCCTCCTCCAATACTAGTGGGGGATGACGACGAGACACCGCCGCGGCTTGGTGATTGTTGCAATGGGTGGGTCCTGTTGTGGCCAAAGAGTCTGCTTCGTCTGGAGGCGGCCGGGAGCACACCCACGAGCACGCAGCCTCAGCAAGGTATGAACATCAACACCCCACCTACCCAATTAGCAGCGGGTGTCGGGTTGGGTGATAGCGGACGGGGTAAGGAGGAGGCTCCATTAGTCGCTGATGATGTCGCCATGGATGAGGATGAGGACGACGATGGCGCTGAACAGTATGTCTATACTGGCGCCTCCTCAGGGTTTGAGCGTCATGAGTCGGTGCCTGAATTGCCGTCTCAACGTATTATGGACGACCTTCCGGTAGTAAAGAAGTCTAGGAAGAGAGCGAGGAAAGGCAAAAAAGCTGATTCTATGATCCAGGCGCCTCAGCAGCCTCGGCTTCAGGACCATATAGATATCCCCGATGGGGATAAATGGCATATCCCCGGTCAACCAATCCTACCTGCAATAGCGCTACAGGCCAGATTCGGCGATCTAAGGAGACTTCACGACGATGTGCTACGGGTAGAGAAAGGCCTCATCGCCTCGAAAGTTCCAGGATACCCACTCTACATGGTTAACATTCCGCGGCAAATGTCGTACGTCGACAGCTTCCCCACGGATAAGTTCTTCCTCCGATTCGATTACATATTCGACATGTTTCACGTGAAGAAGCTGGATTTTATGTTTATCCGCCTTTATGCCTTGCACATGAACTACATCATCGGGGTTGAGCAGATATCTCATATCCGTGTCGCTGACCCATACTACATGCACGAGGGCTTCTTGGGAGTCTGCGCAAAGCACCGTGAATACGTGTGGGATTACATCGTCAATTTCATGCTCGCCAATAAGGACAAGGAGGGGATTCTCGTGCCTTAGCATCCCGTGTAAGTCATCCGCGCTGCTATCCTTCCTTCAATTTCAATCATTCATTTGCACGGTGGAGGCTAATTAATTTGAGGTGTACTTATTTTGCACAGCGGCGGGCATGCTGTCCTCATCATCCTCTACTCTCGATTCTCCCACGCTCTTTACTTAGACTCATCGAAGAACATTCACAAAAAGGATTACACCCACATTAAGGATGTTCTCGACAGTGCTATGTTTTACTACCAAGCAAGGGGTGGAGAGGTCAGGGACAAGAAGACAAGGGGCGGCAGGGCCGCCTTCGGCCATAAGACCGACTTCTGCTGCATCCAGCAACCGAACGATTCTCTTAATGATGGATTCTATGTCCTACACCACATGCTGGAGTACAGACGGGATCACCAGAACCTTCGCATGTCACCTAGATCCGGCGATGCCCATATTCTGCAATGGGCAAAGGACATAGGAGATATCGAGGATCATCGACTTCGAGCTGAGTTCTATAACATCCAGCGCGAACTTGCCCAAATCATCATGAAGGAGGTCGTCGGAAAAACAGGGATGTTCTACGGAGAAGGACAAATGTCGCGGGAAGACGTCCGAACATGGATAGCCTCTCAGCGTCTTGACATGAAGCCTTTCACTAAGCTCAAGGACTATCTCCCTGACTTGGATGGATGGAACGACATGTTGGAGTGATTGTCGATATATGACAATGTGTCATTTAGTCCATACTTTCTGTATGACAAAACTTTGAGTTATGCACGGTGAAACTTTATTTGTGATGTAATTAAACCGTCCTCCTCCTCGACTAGCGAAAATCACTCTAGTTAGGGCATTTTGGGGTACGATGAACTTTGTTATTTATGCTTATGATATGTTGTTTCTATTTTTGCCAAGTCTGTCTCTTTTTGTTGCTCAACTATATATGTTGCATATCATCGAATCATGTGATGATGCAGGTGCATAGATCATAGATGGCGAAGAAGTGCTACGCCAGGAGTATATATACGACAAGTGGACGGAGTGTCAGGCCCAGGTATACCGGTTTCCGGTTTCCGAGCGATAGGCAGTAGTTAGTTTAGGTTCACGCTAATGCGAGAGAGGGATATGAACTCATGTACTCAAAGTGATAGCTCTTCTCGCGTATATCATTGTTTAGATGGATGACGATGTATTTGCATGTAATCGAGACTTGTATCGCTATTTTCGAGATGATGACGAGAGACCACTTTGTGTTGGATGATGATTATGATGATGACATGATTTGATGAGACTAATTTTATGTATATGCTATGATTACATTTGTATGTGTATGATATGCTAAAGATGATTGTATAAAGCCTATTCAAATACAAAACAAATATGCAGGGAAAAAACTAATAAAACTAGTAGTAGCGAGGGGGAAAATTTAGCAGTAGCGCCGCCTTACCAGTAGCGCTTCCCAGTAAACAGCGCTGCAGATAATATCAGTAGCGCCCTTTTCTAAAGAGCGCTACAGCTATTCATGTATAGCAGTAGCGTGGGACAACAGGCGCTACTGCTATACGTTAGCTGTAGCGCCTTATTAGTAGCGCCGGTCCCGCGCTACTGAGAGGCCCAAAACCCGCGCTGCTGCGAGGCTTTTCCCTAGTAGTGGGAGCCAAAGAATATTCTCAAGTATTAGCAGCTGAGTTGTCAATTCAACCACACCTGGAAACTTAATATCTGCAGCAAAGTGCTTAGTAGCAAAGTAATATGATAGTAGTGATAATGGTAGCAACAGGTAACAGTAGTAAAAGTAATGTTTTTGGTATTTTGTGGTGATGATAGCAATAGCAACGGAAAAGTAAATAAGCGGAGAACAGTATAGGAAAAGCTCGTACGCAATGGATCGGTGATGGAGAATTATGCCGGATGCGGTTCATCATGTAACAGTCATAACCTAGGATGACACAGGACTAGCTCCAGTTCATCAATATAATGTAGGCATGTATTCCAAATACAGTCATACATGCTTATGGAAAAGAACTTGCATGGCATCTTTTGTCCTACCCTCCCGTGGCAGCGGGGTCCTTACTGAAACTAAGGGATATTAAGGCCTCCTTTTAATAGAGAACCGGAACAAAGCATTAACACATAGTGAATACATGAACTCCTCAAACTACGGGCATCACCGGTAAGTATCCCGATTATTGTCACTTCGGGGTTAACGGATCATAACACATAATAGGTGACTATAGACTTGCAAGATAGGATCAAGAACACTCATATATTGATGAAAACATAATAGGTTCAGATCTGAAATCATGGCACTCGGGCCATAGTGACAAGCATTAAGCATAGCAAAGTCATAGCAACATCAATATTAGAACATAGTGGACACTATGGATCAAACCCTAACAAAACTAACTCGATTACATGATAGATCTCATCCAACCCATCACTGTCCAGCAAGCCTACGATGGAATTACTCACGCACGGCGGTGAGCATCATGAAATTGGTGATGGAGGATGGTTGATGATGACGATGGCGATGGATTCCCCTCTCCGGAGCCCCGAACGGACTCCAGATCAGCCCTCCCGAGAGGTTTTAGGGCTTGGCGACGGCTCCGTATCGTAAAACGCGATGAATTCTTCTCTCTGATTTTTTCTCCCCGAAACTCAATATATGGAGTTGGAGTTGGCATCGGAGAGGCAACAAGGGGCCCACGAGGTAGGGGGCGCGCCCTAGGGGGGCAGGTGCGCCCCCCACCCTCGTGGAGAGACGGTGGGCCCCCTGGCCTTAATCTTTGGCAGGTATTTTTCTTATTTTCTGAAAAGTGGCTCCGTGAAGTTTCAGGTCATTCCGAGAACGTTTGCTCCTCCACATAAATAACACCATGGTAATTCTGCTGAAAACAGCGTCAGTCCGGGTTAGTTCCATTCAAATCATGCAAGTTAGAGTCCAAAACAAGGGCAAAAGTATATGGAAAAGCAGATACGTTGGAGACGTATCAACTCCCCCAAGCTTAAACCTTTGCTTGTCCTCAAGAAATTCAGTTGACAAACTGAATGTGATAAAGAAAAACTTTTACAAACTCTGTTTGCTCTTGTTGTTGTAAATATGTAAAGCCAGCATTCAAGTTTTCAGCAAAGCTTATAACTAACCACATTCACAATAACGCATAGGTCTCATTTTCACTCATATCAATGGCATAATCAACTAGCGAGCGATAATAATAAATCTCAGATGACAACACTTTCTCGAAACAATCATAATATGATATAACAAGGTGGTATCTCGCTAGCCCTTTCTAAGACCGCAAAACATAAATGCAGAGCACCTTTAAAGACCAAGGACTGACTAGACATTGCAATTCATGGTAAAAGAGATCCAGTCAAGTCATACTCAATGTAAACTAATAGTAATGAATGCAAATGACAGTGGTGCTCTCCAACTAGTGCTTTGTAATAAGAGGATGATGACTCAGCATAAAAGTAAATAGATAGGCTCTTTGCAGAGGGAAGCAGGGATTTGTAGAGGTGCCAGAGCTCGGTTTTGAAACAGAGGTGAATAAAATTTTGAGCGGTATACTTTCATTGTCAACATAACAACCAAGAGATGGCGATATCTTCCATGCTACACACATTATAGGCGGTTCCCAAATAGAATGGTAAAGTTTATACTCCTCCTGCCACCAACAAGCATCAATTCATGGCTTGCTCGAAACAACGAGTGCCTCCAACTAACAAGAGTCCCAGGGGGAGTTTTGTTTGCAATTATTTTGATTTAGTTTGCATAAAGCATGGGACTGGGCATCCCGGTGACCAGCCATTTATCTCGTGAGTGAGGAGTGGAGTCCACTCCTCTTGAGAATAACCCGCCTAACATGGAAGATACAGACAACCCTAGTTGATACATGAGCTATTCGAGCATACAAAACAAGATATTTATTTAAAGGTTTAGAGTTTGGCACATACAAATTTACTTGGAACGGCAGGTAGATACCGTATATAGGTAGGTATAGTGGACTCATGTGGAATAACTTTGGGGTTTAAGGGATTGGATGCACAAGCAGTATTCCCGCTTAGTACAGGTGAAGGCTAGCAAAAGATTGGGAAGCGACTAGCTAGAGAGCGACAACAGTCATGAACATGCATTAAAATTAATCAACACCGAATGCAAGCATGAGTAGGATATAATCCACCATGAACATAAATATCGTGAAGGTTATGTTGATTTTGTTTCAACTTCATGCGTGAACATGCGCCAAGTCAAGTCGCTTAAATCATTCAGAGGGGGATACCACCCTATCATACCACATCATAACCATTTTAATAGCATGTTGGCACGCAAGGTAAACCATTATAACTCATAGCTAATCAAGCATGGCACAAGAAACTATGATCTCTAGTTGTCATTGCAAACATGTTTATTCAGAATAGGCTGAATCAGGAACGATGAACAAATCATATTTACAAAAACAAAAGAGGTCTAGTTCATACTAGCTTTTCTCATCTCAGCCAGTCCATCATATATCATCATAATTGCCTTTCACTTGCACGACCGAACAATGTGAATAATAATAATAGTGCATGTGCATTGGACTAAGCTGGAATCTGCAAGCATTCAATAAACAGGAGAGGACAAGGCAATATGGGCTCTTTTGTCAGATAAACAATAATGCATAGAAATTCACATTATCAGACAAGGCAATATGGGCTCTTCAACAGTCTAATTATGGTCTTCTCCTATCGACCCCCAAAGAAAAGAAAAAGAAATAAAACTATTTACACAGGAAAGCTCCCAACAAGCAAAAGAAGAACATGAAATCTTTTTGGGTTTTCTTTTTAATTACTACTACAAGCATGGAAATTAAACTAACTAAAATCTACAACTAATTTTTTTTGGTTTTTCTTAAGGTTTATTAAACATACAAGAAGAAAGCATAAAAAGGAAAATAAACTAGCATGGATGATACAATGAAAAAGTATGAGCACCGACATCTAGCAATGAGTGTGTGAACATAAATGAAATGTCGGTGGGAAATACGTACTCCCCCAAGCTTAGGCTTTCGGCCTAAGTTGGTCTATGACCACGGCTGGCCTAGCAGATATCCATAATAAAATAGTTGAGGTCATACCGAGAAGAAGAAGAGGAAGACTCCGATTGCCACTGGCTGACAATCATCTCTGGATCCCACTGATAATTAGACTGTCATGGAGGATCAACTTGTGGTTTCGGCTCTGGCTCCTCAGCTGGTGCAGGGTTCCGGTAGGCGTGAATAGTCTTCAAGGGAACAAGGTACGTGCCTACAGATAAATCAAACAAAGAAGGAGCAGGCAGGGTAATAGTCTCAGGATGATGTTTATTAAAGAACAATTGATATTTAAGTTCTCCTTCCCTGTTCTTAACAATAAAATCATGTGCCCCATACTTTTATAATCTAGATAAACACGAGGCAACACTTTTTCTTCCTTCTCAGAAATTCTGAAATTTTTAGTAACTTCGAAATAAAAGTAAACCAAACTCAATAATATTGATAGCAACTACTCCTACAAGTGCCTAGGGCCTATATCATGCATCAAAACTTCTTGGAACCATATAAATTTGACATGCAAGCTCAAGAACAGGGTCACCTAAGCAGCAAAAATTTGCAATGAATAAAGCACTAGAACAAAAACTAATTGGACCAATGGAGGAGTCACATACCAAGGAACAATCTCCCCAAGCAGTTTTGTGAGAGGTCCTTTGAGCAAGGAAATCAAAAATGGCAGCAAAGTGAGCTAGAACTCGTGCTTGAGCTGGATATTCGTGTTTGTGGGAGGAAGATGAAGTGTGTGGGTGCAGGAATAAGTGGAGGAGGGCCACCGTGGGCCCACGAGGCAGGGGGTTGACCCCCCTGCTGTGTTCTCAGTGCCAAATATTCTCAAATATTCTAGAAAAAATCATATTTAAATTTCAGGGCATTTTTAGAACTTTTATTTTCGAGGTATTTTTATATTGCACGGATAATCAGATAACAGACAGAAAATATTTATTTTCATTTTATTTAATATAAATAATAGAAAGTAAAAGTGGGGTACAGAAGGTTGTGCCTTCTAGTTTCATCCATCTCATGATCATCAAAAGGAATCCACTAACAAGGTTGATCAAGTCTTGTTAACGAACCCATTCTGAATAACATGGATCCGGAGAAATTTCGAATAACACTATGTTACCTCAACGGGGATATGCACATCCCTAATAATAAGAATATCATATTTCTTCTTAACAGTAGGAAGAGGAAATTCAAAACCTCCAAATATAATCGATGGCATTTTTCCAATAGAGTTGATACTATGAACTTGAGGTTGTTTCCTCGGAAAGTGTAACGTATGCTCATTACCATTAACATGAAAAGTGAAATTGCCTTTAGTGCAATCAATAACAGCTCTTGCAGTATTCAAAAAGGGTCTTCCAAGAATAATAGACATACTATCGTCCTCGGGAATATCAAGAATAACAAAGTCCGTTAAAATAGTAACGTTTGTAACTACAAAAGGCACATCCTCACAAATACCGACAGGTATAGTAGATGATTTGTCAGCCATTTGCAAAGATATTTCAGTAGGTGTCAACTTATTCAAATCAAGTCTACAATAAAAGAGAGAGGCATAACACTACACCGGCTCCAAGATCACGTAAAGCAGTTTTAACATAGTTTCTTTTAATGGAGCTATGGTATAGTTGGGTACGCCGGGATCTCCAAGTTTCTTTGGTATTCCACCCTTAAAAGTATAATTAGCAGCATGGTGGAAATTTCAGCTTCCGGTATCTTTGTTTTATTTGTAATAATATCTTTCATGTACTTAGCATAAGGATTGGTTTTGAGCATATCAGTTAATCGCATACGCAAAAAAATAGGTCTAATAATTTTAGCAAAGCGCTCAAAATCCTAATCATCCTTTTTCTTGGATGGTTTGGGAGGAAAAGGCATGGGTTTCTGAACCCAAGGTTCTCTTTCTTTACCATGTTTCCTAGCAAAAAAGTCTTTCTTATCATAACGTTGATTCTTTGATTGTGGGTTATCAAGATCAACAGCAGGTTCAATTTCTATATCATTATCATTACTAGGTTGGGCATCATCATGAACATTACTATTAACATTATCATTAGTTTCAGGTTCATTACCCGGTTGTGTTTCAGCATCAGAAATAGAAATATCATTTGGATTCTCAGGTGTTTCAGCAATAGGATCACTAGAAGCATGCAAAGTCCTATCATTTTTATTTTTCTTCTTTTTAGAAGAACTAGGTGCATCTAAATTATTTCTATGAGAATCTTGCTCAATTCTATTAGGGTGGCCTTCAGGATACAAAGGTTCCTAAGTCATTCTACCAGTTCTAGTTGCCACTCTAACAGCATTATCATTATTCTTACTATTTAATTCATTGAGCAAATCATTTTGAGCCTTAAGTACTTGTTCTACTTGAGTGGTAACCATAGAAGCATGTTTACTAATAAGTTTAAGTTCACCCTTGACGTTAGCCATATAATCACCCAAGTGTTCAAGCATATTTGAATTGTATTTCAATTGTCTACCAAAATAAGCATTGAAGTCTTCTTTCTTAACCATAAATTTATCAAAATCATCTAAGCATGGGCTAGCAATTTTAGTAAACGGGATAACAGCTTTATCATATCTATAGAGAGAATTTACCTTTACTACCTGTGTCGGGTTATCAAGACCATGAGTTTCTTCAATAGGTAATGGGTTAAGATTATATGTTTCTTCAACAGGCGGTGAATTAAGACCATGTATTTCTTCAATAGGAGGTAAATTCTTAACATCTTCAGCTTTAATACCCTTTTCTTCCATAGATTTCTTTGCCTCTTGCATATCTTCAGGACTAAGAAATAGAATACCCCTCTTCTTCGGAGTTGGTTTAGGAATAGGCTCAGGAATTGGCTCCGGAGGTGTCCAATTATTTTCATCTGTCAACATATTATTCAATAGAATTTCAGCTTCATCCGGTATTCTTTCCCTGAAAACAAAACCAGCACAACTATCCAGGTAATTTCTGGAGGCATCGGTTAGTCCATTATAAAAGATATCAAGTAAGCATTAAGTAATTGGAGAAGCCTCCCCCAAGCTTGTGGGAGACTCTCTTCTTCAATTTGCACAAAATTATATATATCCCTTAAAGAAGCTTGTTTCTTATGAGCAGGGAAATATTTTGCAGAGAAGTAATAAATCATATCCTGGGGATACGCACACAACCAGGATCAAGAGAATTAAACCATATCTTAGCATCACCCTTTAATGAGAACGGAAATATTTTAAGGATATAAAAGTAGCGAGTTCTCTCATCTTTAGTGAACAGGGTACCTATATCATTTAATTTAGTAAGATGTGCCACAATAGTTTCAGATTCATAACCATGAAAAGGATCAGATTCAACCAAAGTAATTATATCAGGATCAACAGAGAATTCATAATCCTTATTAGTAACAAAGATAGGTGAAGTAGCCAATGCAAGGTCAGGTTTCATTCTATCATTTAGGGATTGCTTACTCCACTTAGCTAATAATTTTTTAAGTTCGGTTCTATTTCTGCAAGCTAAAATATCTAAAGAAGCATCTTGATCAAATACATAACCCTTAGGAATAGCAAGTGGTTCTTCATCATCACTTTCATCAGTATCATCAGATTCAATATTTTCAATTTCTCTAGCCCTAGCAAGTTGTTCATCAAGAAAAGCACTAAGTGGCACAGTAGTATCAGGCATAGAGGTAGTTTCATCATAAGTATCATGCATAGCAGAAGTGGCATCATCAATAACATGCGACATATTAGAACGAATAGCAAAAGCAGGTGTAGGTGTCGCAAACTTACTCATAACAGAAGGTGAATCAAGTGTAGAGCTAGATGGTAGTTCCTTACCTCCCCTCATAGTTGAGGGATAAATCTTGGTTTTTGGATCTCTCAAGTTCTTCATAATGATAAGCAGATATATGTCCCAAGTGACTCAAACAATAGAGCTATGCTCCATGGCAACGGAGCCAGAAAATAGTCTTGATAACCCACAAGTATGGGGGATCGCAACAGTTTTCGAGGGTAGAGTATTCAACCCAAATTTATTGATTCGACACAAGGGGAGCCAAAGAATATTCTCAAGTATTAGCAGCTGAGTTGTCAATTCAACCACACCTGGAAACTTAATATCTGTAGCAAAGTATTTAGTAGCAAAGTAATATGATAGTAGTGGTAACGGTAGCAAAAGGTAACAATAGTAAAAGTAGTGTTTTTGGTATTTTGTAGTGATGATAGCAATAGCAACGGAAAAGTAAATAAGCGAAGAACAATATATGGAAAACTTGTAGGCAATGGATCGGTGATGGAGAATTATGCCGGATGCGGTTCATCATGTAACAGTCATAACCTAGGGTGACACAGAACTAGCTCCAGTTCATTGATATAATGTAGGCATGTATTCCGAATATAGTCATACGTGCTTATGGAAAAGAACTTGCATGACATCTTTTGTCCTACCCACCCATGGCAGGAGGGTCCTTAAGGAAACTAAGGGATATTAAGGCCTCCTTTTAATAGAGAACAAGAATGAAGCATTAACACATAGTGAATACATGAAGTCCTCAAACTATGGTCATCACCGGTAAGTATCCTGATTATTGTCACTTCGGGGTTAACGGATCATAACACATAATAGGTGACTATGGACTTGCAAGATAGGATCAAGAACACTCATATATTGATAAAAACATAATAGGTTCAGATCTGAAAATCATGGCACTCGGGCCCAAGTGACAAGCATTAGGCATAGCAAAGTCATAGCAACATCAATCTCAGAACATAGTGGACACTAGGGATCAAACCCTAACAAAACTAACTCGATTACATGATAGATCCCATCCAACCCATCACCGTCCAGCAAGCCTACGATGGAATTACTCACGCATGGCGGTGAGCATCATGAAATTGGTGATGGAGGATGGTTGATGATGACGATGGCGACGGATTCCCCTCTCCGGAGCCCCGAACGGACTCCAGATCAGCCCTCCCGAGAGGTTTTAGGGCTTGGCAGCAGCTCCGTATCATAAAACGCGAAGATTTCTTCTCTTTGATTTTTTCTCATCGAAACTCAATATATGGAGGTGGAGTTGGAGTTGGAGATGCAACAGGGGGCCCACAAGGTAGGGGGCGCGCCCCTCACCCTCGTGGCAAGACGGTGGGCCCCCTGGCCTTCATCTTTGGCAGGTATTTTTCTTATTTTCTGAAAAGTGTCTCCGTGAAGTTTCAGGTCATTCTGAGAACGTTTGCTCCTGCACATAAATAACACCATGGTAGTTTTGCTTAAAACAGCGTCAGTCCGGGTTAGTTCCATTCAAATCATGCAAGTTAGAGTCCAAAACAAGGGCAAAAGTGTTTGGAAAAGTAGATATGTTGGAGACGTATCAACGTGGATGGAGGGCTTTGTCAACTTAGTCAATACGCATGATTCTAGCTCCAGTGACCGTACGGTGTCTATCCAATGGCCGTAGTGCTTTTTCAACCTCTGGTCTTCTTGCTGTTGGGATCTACGGTAGGGTGCGTCAACTGCAAATTAAAATTTCCTACGCACAGAACAACCAAGAACATGCTACGGGAGGTGGATCACAGTTCGTTACCACTAGACGCGCAGTGCCGTGCAGCGGAAGAAGAGTTGGGGCAGCGTGTCTGCGTGGATCGTCTCCTCCTCGTCCGATCTCCCTCGTACAACCGGTGGTCGGTTCCCAAGTACAGGTTCACCGGAGCGCGCAAGTGCACCGCCTCTAACGGTATCCGCGCGTGTAGGAGGAACGTCGTGCGGCGGACTGCTAGGTCCGATCACACAGCCGGCGGTGAGTGGAGGTGTCTATTCGCAACACATGCAAACCCTGGTGACAGCGCCGAAGCGATCAACCGTGTCAGTGTGCGGCACCTCCACTACTTATAGGCGTCCTTCGCGGGCTCAACACTTGGGCCTCGCACGGACCCTAAAGCCCATAAATCTACTCGGCCACAATCCGAATACAGTTCGGATCACATCCGACCAGTGTCCTCGGATCCGACCTCGTAGGTTCCTTCCCTTAAGCGCGCGACCCCTTAGGTTCAAGTCGGCTTGGTCGCAGTTCGGATCACCTCCGAACTGCATGATTGGTAGCGGCCTCTAGCAAGGCATGCCGAACACCAAGCACACTATGAAGCTGGTTAGCGAACCTGTACATCACACTTCCATTCCTTTTGCCACACGATATATGTTGTCGAGCTCAAGGCGGGTCTGTCATCCTTGTGCTAGCCCGACCTCTTTCTCGTTCCAGTGATGCCGACCACTATCCGGATTATCTCATAATCCTTGTCGCATGGCCATGCTTATCCTGGTCGGATCACATGAGGGGCCCAGAGTATATCTCTCCAGATCGGAGGGGCAAATCCCATCTTGCTCGACCATGTCTCGCAGCATGGTTCTGGACAAACCCGAAACCTACCTTTATAACTACCCAGTTACGGAGTAGCGTTTGGTCGGCCCAAAGCAAGTATGTCACCATCCCGAGTACATGCGTCAGCTCGGGTCTTAGGACATAGAACATATGTTGTACTAGAGACTCACAGAGGACATATCGCTGCGTCTCATAGTTGGGTCTGTCCGACTTGGACCTTATCTCGACTCGGATCCGACTACGTCGAATTCGACCAGATCCTTCCAAGTCCATATTATCCGGTTAGCATCCAATGCTCCATGGCTAGTGAGACCAAGCCATCGACTGTGTCATATGCTAGTCTAGTTGGCTGCGCGTCCACACAGCCCTTTCGACTAGGGACCTTTTAGGACAGTCATCATACAATGCATAGTCCCACAAACAAGTCACGTACTTGCTGATACACATCATTGATAATGTCCAAGGACTATCTTTATTCATAAACACATAGGAAATATCATCATACATGATTGCCTCTAGGGCATATCTCCAACAATTGCTCCAGCCGCCCAAACTAGCGCCGGTCGTGCCTCGTGCTCCTGCCTCCCATGGCCGGCTGCGATGCGGCGGAGGCCTCACCGCCCCCTACTACTCCCACCGCTGGCCAGGCCATCCCTCTACTCACCCACACCCCCTGTTATTCTGCAGCGACTGTCTCCCACTTGCACTAGAGTCAATCAAATAGACATCGGATGCCCATAGCTCTAACGTGCCCCTCATGCTTGGGTTGTGGAAGCGGCTTAGTCAACGGATCCACAACATTTGCATCCGTGTGAATTTTGCATAACTCTACATCACCACTCTTTACGGTCGTTCGTATCAGGTGATATTTCCGATCTATGTGTCTGACCTTGTGGTGATTCCTCAGCTCCTTGGCTTGTGCGATGGCACCAGAATTATCACAATAAAGGTCCAACGGTTTACCAAGGCTGGGAAAATACCAAGATCATCTAGAAAGTTCCGGATCCAAACACCTTCCTTTGCAGCTTCACAAGCCGCAATGTATTCGGCTTCTGTAGTAGAATCGGCCACCGTATCTTGCTTGGAACTCATCCAGCTCACTACTCCTCTGTTCATGACGTACACGAATCCGGACTGTGATCGACAATCATCTCTGTCGGTTTGGAAACTAGCATTGGCGCAACCCCTTACGACGAGCTCTTCCTCACCTCCATAAATTAGGAACATCTCTTTAGTCCTTTTCAGGTGCTTCAAAATAGTCTTTACCGCTGCCCAGTGACTCTCACCTGGGTTGGCCTGGTATCTACTTGTTAGGCTTATTGCAAAAGCAACATCGGGCCGCGTACATATCATGGCATACATGATGGATCCGATTGCCGAGGCATATGGAATCCTACTCATCCTGCTTCGCTCATCAGATGTCGAAGGACTCTGAGTCTCGCTTAGCCTTATACCATGTGAGAGTGGCAAGAACCCTTTCTTTGCCTCACTCATGTTGAACCGCTTCAACACTTTATCTATGTACGTGCTCTGGCTTAAGCTGAGCAGCCTCTTTGATCTATCTCTATAGATCTTAATGCCTAAAATGTACATTGCCTCACCAAGGTCCTTCATCGAAAACTTGCCATTCAATGACTCCTTGACCGAGTTCAGCATCGAAATATCATTTCGAATCAGTAGTATGTCATCCACATACAAGATCAAAAACACTATCGAGCTCCCACTTAACTTCTTGTATAAACAAGAGCCCTCTTCGCTTTTGATGAAGCCGAAACCAGTGACGACCTCATCAAAACGAATGTTCCAGCTCTGAGATGCTTGCCTCAACCCATAAATGGATCTCTTGAGCTTGCATACCTTACTAGTGCTAGTCGGATCGACAAAACCCTCGGGCTGTATCATATAGACGTCCTCGGTTAAATTTCCATGAAGGAAAGCCGTCTTGACATCCATCTGCCACATCTCGTAATCGAAATATGCAGCTATAGCTAGTACGATCCTCACCGACTTCAGCATCGCTACCGGCGAGTAAGTCTCGGTGTAGTCAATTCCTTGAACTTGTCCATAACCCTTAGCGACAAGCCGAGCTTTGTGGATCTGAACATTTCCATCCACATCGGTTTTCTTCTTAAAGACCCATTTGCAACCAATGGCCGTTACGCCAGGCGGCGGATCAACCAAGTCCCAAACTTGATTCTCATCCATGGACTTTAACTTGGATCTCATGGCCTTCAGCCATGCCTCGGAATCTGGGCTCACCATCACTTCCGCATATGTGGCCGGCTCGTCGCTCTCTAGCAAAAATACATCGCGCACTCTGCGCAATCTTTCCGACCTCCATGGTTCCGGTGCCGCTTCCACTACGGGTTCCCTGACTGACTCCGGTATGATCTCATCACCAGCCGAGCCGTCCCCGAGTGGTCCTCGAATTTCTTCGAGTCGGACTGTCCTCCCACTGGCCTCCCGACTGAGAAACTCTTTCTCAAGGAAAACCCCGTTCCGAGCAACAAACACTTTGTTCTCTTCCCGGTTGTAGAAGTTATATCCCAAGGTTTCCCTCAGATATCCCACGAATATGCATTTATCCGACTTGGGTGTAAGCTTGTCTGACATAAGTTTCTTGACAAATGCTTCAGAACCCCAAATCTTTAGAAACGACAAACTGGGACTCTTCCCGATCCACATATCGTGTGGTGTCTTGTCTATGGATTTTGATGGTACCCTGTTAAGTGCGAAAGCTGCAGTTTCTAGAGCGTATCCCGAGAATGACAAGGGTAAATCCGACTTGCTCATCATAGATCGGACCATGTCCAACAAGGTGCGATTCCTCCGTTCCAATACACCATTTCTCTGTGGCGTACCCGGAGGTGTGAGCTGAGGTACTATACCTCTGCTTTTCAGATGATCATCAAACTCCTGGCTCATGTACTCACCTCCACGATCAGATCGTAGAAGTTTTATAGTTTTGCCAAGCTGATTCTCCACCTCGTTTTGAAACTCTTTGAACTTTTCAAAAGTCTCTGACTTGTGCCTCATCAAATAGATATACCCATATCTACTGAAGTCGTCGGTAAAAGTCACGAAGTACTGATAGCCACCTCTGGCAGTTGTGCTCATTGGTCCATACACATCACTGTGTATCAGTTCTAACAGCTCGGATGCCCTCTCGCAACTCTTTGAGAAAGGAGACTTAGTCATCTTGCTGAGCAAGCATGATTCGCATGTCTCGAACGACCCAAAGTCGGTCGATGTTAGGAGTCCATCATCATGGAGCTTCTTCATGCGTTTCAGACTAATGTGTCCAAGCCGGCAATGCCAGAAGTATGTCGGATTTATCTTATTAGGCTTATGCCTCTTGACATTCACGTTATAGACCGGTTCCTATTCTAGATTCAATATAAATAACCCATCAACAATGGGTGCATAGCCGTGGAACATACCATTCAAATAAATCGAACAACCATTGTCCTTTAAATTGAATTCATAACCCTGACTCATCAAGCATGAGGCAGAAATAATGTTCCGACTAAGTGCAGGAATGTAATAACAATTATTCAATTCCAAAATAAATCCAAAAGGAAGTTGGAGCTGCATCATGTCGACCTCCAACGCAGCAACTCTTGCTTTGTTGCCGACCCTGATGTCAATCTCCCCTTGTGCCACACGCCTAGTTCTTACCAGCCCCTGCATCGAGTTGCAAATATGAACAACCGATATGGTATCAAATACCCAAGAGGTACTAGGTATGTCAGCAAGGTAAATGTCTATAACATATGCAACAAGTGTACCTTTGCCTGAAGCAGCATTCCCGGCCTTCTTGCCATGCTCTGCAAGCCACTTGCTACAGTTCCTCTTCCAGTGACCAGTTTCCTTGCAATGATAGCAAATGGTCTTTGAGTCCGGTCCAGACTTCAGCACAGCGGCGGAGGTTAACATCTCCGTGCCCTTTGCCTTAGCCTTCTTCTTAGACCAACTCTTCTTGAACTTAGCCGATTTCTGCACCATCAACACTTGATGCGTGCCTTTCTTAATATCCTGCTCTGCAACTTTGAGCATCCCATGTAATTCAGTGAGCTTCTTATCCATGCCATGCATATGATAGTTCGAGATGAACGTCCCATAGCTGGGCGGAAGAGAACCCAGAACTGCATCAGTAGCCAGCTCATCCAAGAGCGGGAAGCCCAACCGATCCAAAGCTTGCACATATCAGATCATCTTGATCACATGCAGGCTTAGTGGATCACCTTCCTTCAGCTTACAATCCATCAAGGATCGCCAGATGTTGAACCTTTCGGTCCTAGCCTGCACCTGAAACATGCTCTTGAGACTCTCGATCATATCGAAAGCCCCAACGTCTTTGAAATGCTACTGCAAATCGGGCTCCATACAAGCCAGCATGAGGCAGCTGATCTCGTTTGTTTCATCAACGAGTTTCTGGTAGGCATTCTTGGTTGTGGTACTAGCATTATCGGCAGGTTCCTCTAGAAGCGGATCCTCTAGAACATGTTCCTTTTTATCATGCTTGGGAACAATTCTCAAATTTCTATACCAGGTAGTAAAGTTTGTTTCATTCAGTTTATCCTTTTCCAGAATTGATTTCAATGCAAAGTTGGGTTGAGTAGGTGCTGCCATTGATCTATAACAGAAAAATATGCAATCACTAAGCAATGTGTTTATGTAGAGTAATTCTAGCCTTAAACAGAAATACTCCCACTGAAGTCAGCATCCCTCCGCAAACTCTCAGTGATTCAGGATCCGACTAGCACACGCAACTAGTGAGCTTTAGCATCACTGCTAGACAACATGCCTCTCCGGTAAGCAACTCCTTGCTAATCGTATCTCTATACGACTCCTTTCGGTCGGGTAGGTATCTCATACCCCGGCTCCCGACCTCTTTTGCCACAAGGCCCAAAACCGTTTTGATAGCCTTATCAAGTCAACCTAATGCAGTGCATGTCCGTGTCCGACACAAACCCTTCAGTTCAAGGACACCTAGCAGCACCCCAATTTTATGAGCCCACTACTAGATGTACTTGACGTGCAAAGGTGCAACATCGGGGATGGCAATTCGCTTGATATTCATGAGGGATCTTTGTACATGCATGGAAAACAAGGAAGCATAACAATCACAAATAAACACATATTGTGAAATAGTATGGCTCCTTCATGGATGTTCTTCTAGGTTGGCTCCGACTCCGATGACCATCTAGGAACTCCATCTTGTTTGTCACGCTGGGACGCCAAGCCACCAACCTGATCTCTATTATCCAACTACTACATCTAGTAATGAATTTTACATAGAGTCACAAGTCGACACGCAGGTTGTTATACAATATAATGACAGCACTTTGGCTCCTGCCGGCTGACAAACATGACACGCAGGTCATGTATAATTTACACACATGCATCACATACACATGAGCCATACTATTCACATCAAACCCTGTAAAATAAAGTTATGCATAGAATAGCATTCTATCGGTTTGAGTGATCGTGTACGAAATACAAGGCGCTACGCACACGGCGGTCCCAATCAACAGAAAATATAGCCACATTGATCCCCATGTGCATTTGATCTCATCAACCATGCACACAGCCATTCTTATCAATGACAACAGATCTCATCTCTTGCCTCCACATATCTAATATGCATACAATCTGAATCCAAATCCTATAGCAGAGGCTCTGGTACCACTGTTGGGATCTACGGTAGGGTGCGTTGACTGCAAATTAAAATTTCCTACGCGCAGAACAACCAAGAACATGCTACGGGTGGTGGATCATAGTTCGTTACCACTAGACGCGCAGCGCCGTGCAGCGAAATAAGAGTTGGGGCAGCGCGTCCATGTGGATTGTCTCCTCCTCGTCCGATCTCCCTCGTACAACCGGTGGTCGGTTCCCACATACAGGTTCGCCGGAGCGGCGCAAGTGCACCGCCTCTAACGGTATCCACGCGTGTAGGAGGAACGTCGTGCGGCGGACTGCTAGGTCCGATCACACAACTGACGGCGAGTGGAGGTGTCTATTCGCAACACATGCAAACCCTAGTGACAGCGCCGAAGCGATCAACCGCGTGAGTGTGCGGCACCTCCACTACTTATAGGCGTCCGTAGCGGGCTCAACACTTGGGCCTCGCATAGACCCTAAAGCCCATAAGTCTACTCGGCCACAATCTGAATACAGTTCGGATCACATCCGACCAGTGTCCTCGGATCCGACCTCGTAGGTTCCTTCCCTTAAGCGCGCGACCCCTTAGGTTCAAGTCGGCTTGGTCGCAGTTCGGATCACCTCCGAACTGCATGATTGGTAGCGGCCTCTAGCAAGGCATGCCGAACACCAAGCAGACTATGAAGCTGGTTAGCGAACCTGTACATCACACTTCCATTCCTTTTGCCACACGATATATGTTGTCGAGGTCAAGGCGAGTCTGTCATCCTTGTGCTAGTCCGACCTCTTTCTCGTTCCAGTGATGCCGACCACTATCTGGATTATCTCATAATCCTTGTCGCATGGCCATGCTTATCCTGGTCGGATCACACGAGGGGCCTAGAGTATACCTCTCCAAATCAGAGGGGCAAATCCCATCTTGCTCGACCACGTCTCGCAGCATGGTTCTGGACAAACCCGAAACCTACCTTTATAACTACCCAGTTATGGAGTAGCGTTTGGTCGGCCCAAAGCAAGTCTGTCACCATACCGAGTACATGCGTCAGCTCAGGTCTTAGGACATAGAACATATGTTGTACTAGAGACTCACAGATGACATATCGCTGCGTCTCATAGTTGGGTCTGTCCGACTCGGACCTTATCTCAACTCGGATCCGACTACGTCGAATCTGACCAGATCCTTCCAAGTCCATATTATCCGGTTAGCATCCAATGCTCCATGGCTAGTGAGACCAAGCCATTGACCGTGTCATATGCTAGTCTAGTTGGCTGCGTGTCCACATTGCCCTTTCGACTAGGGACCTTTTAGGACAGTCATCATACAATGCATAGTCCCACAAACAAGTCACGTACTTGGTGATACACATCACTGATAATGTCCAAGGACTATCTTTATTCATAAACACATAGGAAATATCATCATACATGATTGCCTCTAGGGCATATCTCCAACACTTGCTCTAGCCGCCCAAACCAGCGCCGGTCGTGCCTCGTGCTCCTGCCTCCCGTGGCCGGCTGCGATGCGGCGGAGGCCTCACCGCCCCCTACTACTCCCACCGCTGGCCAGCCATCCCTCTACTCACCCACACCCCCTGTTATTCCGCGGCGACGGCAGCCTCACACCGCAGAGAACCAGTGAACCCTCGTACTCCTCTACGCGTGGGCATCCACTGTCGCGTCTTCCCCGGCTCCGCATCGTCCCCTTCCTAGGCCTCACCGTCGTCCACCGCCCTGGTGCTCTTGGCGCGGCGTGGTCAACGTGGTCAAGGAACAGCTTCCATCGGACGTGGACTATACGTGGAGAGGCTGACAGCTGGGTCCACGGCCGCAGCAAGGAAGTGCCTCCTTATTACGTGCAAAATAATTATTCCTCCACCTGACAGTGGGGACCCACCGGACGGGCCAACGTATTTCACGAAAAAACGTTTGCCCCTAACTGCTGGGACCCACCAGCTACATCTTCGCACGCAAGGAAGTGTGTCCGGGCAAAAAAATGATTCGCCCCCCTCATTGCTAGGACCCACCAGCTACATCTTCGCAGGCAAGGAAGTGCCTGACAGTCGGGACCCACCTGGTCGAAGCGTACATAGCGTTGTCATTCTGGTCACGAACGTGTACGTACATATATACTGGTGGATGTAGAGGCGCGCACGTGTCGTAGTAGAGGCGCATATGTGTCGTAGTAGAGGCGCGCACGTAGCATGTACACGTACGTACAGCGGTCAGGGTGCAAGAAAGAAAATACGGCCACGTATGTGTACATACGGGCGGGGTCTCGAACGCCTACTCGCGCATACGTACGGCCAGGGCTCGTGTACATGGCTTGGTCGGAACGGAGAAACAGCGTCGTCGTCGTGTTCATGGGGAGGCAAAGGAATGTGTCGTGTTCATGGGGAGGCAACAGAATGCGTCGTGTTCATCGGAAGGCAACGGAACGCGTGGGAGCCAACCGGCTGGGTCGGAACGGAATGTGTGGTCGTGTTCATCGGGAGGGCTTGGATGGAACAAGCGATGGAAATGAGGCCTGGCGTACCGCAAAACGGAGGAAACAGACCTCCTACGTTCGGAACGGGGTCCTGTTGATCGGGAGGGGTGTGGTGTACCGCAAAGCGGACGAAATGGATCTCCTACGGCCGAAACGGGGGTCCTGTTGATTGGGAGGGGTGTGGCGTACCGCAAAACGGACGAAACGGACCTCCTACGGTCGAAACGGGGGTCCTGTTCATCGGGAGGGGTGTGGCGTACCGCAAAACGGGACTCCGCGGGATACTGTTCATCTCCACCGTCGACCTCCTCCAGCCTCCACGGGCTACTGTCGACCTCCTCCAGCCTCCACGGGCTCCTGTTCATCCAGCCTCCACCGCGCGCTACTCCACCGGCTACTGTTCAACCACCCCTCCACGGGCAGCCCTCCACCGTCTACTGTTCATCCAACCCCCCACACCACGGGGTCCTATTCAACCACCCCTCCACGGGCACCCCTCCACCGTCTACTACTCATCCAGCCCTCCACCACACCACGGGGTCCTGTTCATCCAGAGGCAACGCCACCGCTCACTATTCATCCAAACCCCCCCTGCAACGCTCACTGTTCATCCCAGAGGCAGCATCGATCGGCTTCAGTTAGCAGCAGTAGCGAAGGAATCGCTCGATCGGGTTCGGTTAACAGCGATCGATCGATCACTTGGGTTCAGTAACGCATAGCCTGCAGTGCAATCGCTCGGGTTCAGTTAGAGCCCAACGCCTCGCTCAGGTTTAGTTAGAGCCAACACCTCGCACACACGCGCGTATGTGTACGAGAGAAACGCGCATTGCTCGGTCCCCGACCTCCCACCGTAACCGGGAACTCCCCAAAATTTTCCTCCCCCTCGCTTCTACCACGGTTTTTTCCGTCATGGACGGCCAAAAGAATGTCATGCAGTTGCGTCTCCGGCCCGCCCAGGACGAAAATCCCATTTTCTGTCATGATTTTTTGTCATAGAAGTAGGAGCGCACCACATCTATGATGATACCGGGTTTTGTCACAATTATCGTCATAGAAGTGTCATGTTTATGACTGAAAAAAAATTTCGTTCGGCCCAAAATGTCATGGATGTGTCTTTTTTTGTAGTGGGACCTCGTGGCGGCGGAGGGAGAGGAGTCGGATGCGGCCATGGAGGAACCTGGAAGCTGATACCAAGTTGAAATGAATATTTCTCTCCTTGATTGAATCAGTTACAATGTACATCATATATGGAAGGCTAGCGCTCCTAGAATTGAGGCACGCAGGCCACGAGCATTGCCGATCCTACAAAGTAGGGTTGGACTCAGCCTCTTACAAGAGAAAGAATACAAAGTGTACATGTACAATTTAACAGTGTTGCGCCACATAGGCATGTGGCATCAGATGGATGCGGTTTACGCGTGTGAAAGAGAGGGAGCACTCGCCGCTAGTGAGATTCTTGGCCTTGTTTCCTTCTTTCTCCGCTTGATCCGTGCGGAAGGTTGTCGCTACCGTTGTTGCTACCATGGCGTTGGTGGCCTCCGGTGCTTTTGTCGCAGGATGCAGGTTGTCCATCGTTTCGGCCGTTGCGTCGCTGACTGTTGTTGTCACCGCACCACTGGATGTGGCGCTCGTGGTGGTCATTAGCGCTAGTGGTGGTCACCGTGCCGCTGGACGTGGCCTTGGACGCGCCGCTCTTGGTCCTCACCACGGCCTCGATGCTGTTGTGCATGCACCGTTAGTGAACATGGGGCTTGACCCATGGCTTGTGGCCGGTCCGAGCGCCCCTATGGTGCATGGTGTTGCAGTCGCACCCTTGCTCTCCGCCTCCACCCCCTCCTTCGTCGGCAGGGTGGCTCCTGTTGTCGACGCCGACGTCGAATGCCGTGGCCGCTAGCATGCGCCGTCACCTGCATGGCTATGCCCGGTGTTTTGCACTTCATGGTGAATGAGGAGGTGCTTGCCTTCGTCTCCGCGCCAACCGGTGCCTCTGGCGTTGTCCGGCATGAGGCGTCGTCCGACATGGAGGGCACCAACGCCAATGCCCCGCTTCAGCAGGAGATGGCAACGGGCTTGAGCAGCTGCATGGCACGACGCTTTGGGCGTCTCTTCGGGCGCGCTGTTGCCGCCATTGACCGCCGCCCCAGCCGTCGCCTTGGTTTGTGGGCTTCGGCGAGCATCGGCCTCGCCAGCACCACACCAGAGGGTGCTCGCCCGGACCCCGTCGTCATCGCGTCTTCTTCGGACGAGGAGGGCTCATCAGTGCTGCGCCGGTGACCACCAGTGCCACGAGGGTCTGTGGCGGCCACTCTAGTTGTCGGTGTCGTCGTGCAGGGAAGGGTATCCAGTGGGTGGTGCAGGCTTCGGGTCTCAGACCCTTATCCATAACCGCCACTTCCTCCCTCTCTCTTATGCGGTAGGGCTGCGGGTTGGCTGGCCAAAGGCCATGGAGGCCTAGGCCCAGGCGCCTGCTGTGTCCTCTTGCCGCCTCCTTCTGGGTTGGATTCATTCATTTGTTCTCTCTGTTTTTAGTTAAATGTTAGTACTAATTATTGTCTTAGTGCAGTTTTAGACTATGTTTAGTATTGTTTAGTACCTAGTTTGACTGCTACTTACATTCTAGTCCGGTTCTAGATTAAATCTAAGTTAGGACTTGTATAATTATTAGTGTGTTTATATTATTTAATGGTTTGAATATAAATAAAGTACCGGATTTCATCTGAGAAGAATGATATGTTCCATGTGTTTAACACATATCCAGTTCTCTTGAATATGTTTTTGCGATTGAGATCATATTCTCTCGCATATCAAACTTGCAAATTTTTTAATATTTCTCTCTCATTATATTTGGAATTGCAAGGTAATGAGTTGGGATCTAGCAAACTATCCCCTCTTACTATGAGGTCTACGTTTCGTCAAAAGACAAACGATTACCTCCAACGTGTATTCCTTATATTTAAATTGTAGCATACATAAGGTAATAGCAATGCAGCCTACTACTGTGAGATCTAAGTAATCTTCAATGTGTTATGTTCATACAATTGAGGTTGAGAATTTTTCAAGTTTTCACTTGAGTATCAATTTTTTGCATTCTTATTACACAACCATGATCGTTTTTAATTTACCGCCCGTAAATTAATTATCTTTGGTTCCCCATGTAGGCAAAGATGGCTGCCAAAGAGTTTGAGGAGCTTTCCCTCAATGGCCACAACTACCCTACATTTGCTATGGACATCAAGATCAGTCTTGCGTCTCGTGGGATTACACGTGCAATCTAGCCCCCTGAGACTCCTCTCTTGGCTGGAGCCACGCCGTTGACAGAACAGTAGAACTATGTTGCGTCATTCATCATAAGGAACAATATTCATCCAGATATCAAGTATGAGTATTTACAGGTCTGTTCTGAGCTTATTCACATGTTACTTCAGGTTGAAAAGCATGATGAGCTACTCGCTAAGAATGGTTCTTAGCGCCCAGTTGGGGTACAACCTTTACCTGAAGTTCATTTGAGTGTCGCGAATAGACAAAAGTTTGATGGTACCTTTTGGGGTAAACAATCCAATTTCGAGCACAAGCGAAAGCGTAATGGGAACAGAGATCCAGAAATCCGGGCAAGAGAAAAGGCACTTCAAAGACCAGGTTTGATAACTCTAAGCTTTGCAACAAGTGTGGATGCTACATGCATTCTACTGAAAAGTGCACAATGCCCAAGCATCTGGTTATGATGTACCAGCAATCTCAGGGATGCAAAGCACCTCAAGGGAAAAGATTTGAAGCTATTTAAGCAAAAGATCAACTTGTGTTTATTGATTGTGGGCAAAGCCCTATTTATACAAGGATTTGGGGCGGCTCCGGGGAGGCGTCCGTTTACAATAGGCGCCTGTACGGCGCGAGAAGACGCATGTACGGACGTTCACGTCTGTACGGCGCTTTGGACACATGTGACGAATCCTAAAGACGATTAGCACTAATGACGTCGGTTTATTCTTAACACCCCCCCCCCTTGTACAAAGCTGCTTCTTCTATGTCTTGCATCCTTGTATAACTTTGAGAATATTGCTCTTAATCACAAGCGTATATGATCTTGAATAACTCCTCCAAAAACTCTGTGGGAAAAATATGAGGAGAATAGAACTTGATATGTTGTAAAAACTCCATTAAAACCCAGTAGGAAAAATAAGGAGAAAATGATACAACATATATTATTGTCTCTTTGATAATTTATATGAGAAAACCTTGAGGATAAAACTCATTGGTCAGTTTAAAGAATAATTAATATGTCTTGTATACACCCATTAAAAACCCCGGTGGGGAAAAGTAGGATGTATGACATATATTCTTATGTTGATATTACCTCATTAACAACCTTGATGAGAACCATGAGAGTAAACTCATAAAGGGAAAAAGAGTGCAATATAATGTTTGAAGAGGTTATGATTCAGAGAGACTCTCCCCCTGATCTTTGCAAATCTCGAAGTCGTCGCATACCAATCCCATGAACATATTTTTCAAATGTTGAAGCCGGGAGTGACTTTGTGAATAGATCAGCTAGATTATCGCATGATTTGACTTGCAAAATGTTTATCTTCCCTTTATTTTGTAAATGATGGGGTGAATAATTTAGGAGAAATATGCTTAGTTATATTGCTCTTTATGTAACCTATTTGCATTTGAGCAATACAAGCTGCATTATCATCATAGATAATGGTTGGAGATTCGATAGAACCTTTACCACATGATTTTTGTTTGTGGTTTATCATTCTGCGAAAGCCACAAACATTCACATGTTGCCTCATATAATGCGATTTTTTCAGAATGATTGGTGAATGTAGCCACAAGAGTCTGCTTGGAAGACTTCCATGATATGCCTGTCCCACCATGTAGGAACATGAAACCGGTTT